>NC_049203.1:61641834-61834334 GCF_013347855.1 Anguilla anguilla | reverse complement strand
CTTTCGTAGAGCGCAAGGTCCCACCCAGAGTCTCACTAAAACGATTCAGGACAATCAAACGGCTCTAATTCCACCACCAGAGCGATACGTGAGCTTCAAGCCGCCATTTTAAAGCTGCTCCACCTCACGCCCCCTTTTTCCTCACTTTTAATAAAGAAACTCTGCGACTCTCCCTTCTGTGCCCAAAACAGACGCAGTTAAGAAGTGGCGGGGGGGGGGGAGGGGAAACAAACGATCTCTCTCATCCAAGCAGGCGCACAAACGCAGTCGCACTCCGCTCTGAGTAATTACACAGCCCTCCTGACTCACCGCGAGTTCTCACCGGGTCTTCACACGCGAGGCGGGAGAGGTGGAGGCCAACGGCTGGGAATGACGTCGCCGCGAACGCTCTCTCCCCCGGTTCATGCTAATTAATCCCCCAACAAGCGAGAGGGCCTCCCCTGAGCACACGTCTGCGTGTCCTCCATTACTCATCACGGCTGCTGCGCTTCACCTCGCCAGCGACAGCGACGGCGGCGGCGGTGGCAGGCGGGCGGGCGGGCCAACTGGACCTCTCCCAGATCCCCCCCCCCCCGCGACGCCGCCACTCTCCGCACCCACCCCAAGAGGAGCCGCCAAAAACAGAGCGAGGGGAGCGGGAGGGAGAGAAAAGAGGAGGGGACTGAAGGTGGGGGAAAGAAGAAAAAGAAGGGAGAAAAAAAAAAAAAACCTTGGTACTTGAAGAAAAGGGAGGGGGAAAACAGAGAGGGGAGGGGGGGCGGACGGTGATGGAGGTCTGTCGCGAAGGCTGGCCGCACAAGAATACGAATTTAAAAGGTTTCGAGGTACAGGAGACGGTCCTCAGAGTGCCATCTGAACTTCAGAGCGTGCAGGTAAGGCGCTCTGCAGCCGGAAAGGTCTAGAAACGGCGGCTCCTCGTTCATTTTAATGGGGGCCTCAGAGACTCGGAACGCCGCGCGGCTCTCGCAGGCGTCCGGTTGCCAGTGTGTGCGGTAATCTCCAAATCAGTTGCAACAATTTAGAGCTCAATTTTTTTCCACTGAGTAAAGGCGGAGGAGGCAAAAGAACACAATATATGCGTTTTTTTTGCTGTTGAATCGCGTTTTGGTGCCTTCAGACGTCAATATTTAAAAAGTTTTCAAATAAAACTTTGCTTATGAGGATGACTACCTACAATGTAAAGGCTGAAAATTCTGTTGAATCACTATTTGATGTCGCCATTGTGTGTCATGTCACCCAGGGAAAATGTACGAGGGAGAAATAAAAAATGTTCGGCCAGAAATCGGTTCACGATTGATCTGTAAATAAGGTCTTTTAAAAAATGTGATTTGCTCTACAGTAATAAATAAAAAATCCAGTAAAAAAAAAAAAAAAAAAACCCCTCTGTACAGACATTGACAAAACTCCCGGGGATATTTCCCTGAGAGTTTGGTGAGTGTGGCTGTGAAAAATGGGCCTGGAAGCAGAGTTTCCTCTACACTGCTGATGAGGCGGCCAACTGATCTGCTTTCAGAGGGAGAAGCTGCCTGCACACGGACAATGGGAGAGGAGAGAGGGAGGGGAGAAGAGAGGAGTGCGGGAGAGAGAGAAATAGCGAGAGAGGGAACAAGTGAGAAGGTGTGGGAAGTGTGCGAGGGCGAGAGAGACTGAGAGAAAGGGAATGGGAGAAAGGAACAGAAGGGGATAGGGGTTTCAAGAAAGAGAAAGAGAGAGAGAGAGAGAGATAGAGAGAGGGGGTAAGGGAACATAGAGGGAGAGAGAGAGGCTAAGAGAGGAATAGAGAAGAAAGGAACAGGTAAGAAATGGAAAAGCACAAGGGAGGAAGAGTGAGAGGGGGAAAGAAGAGAGAGAGAGAAGAGAAAAAAGGTGAAAGAGGGGAGAGGGAAGGCAGGAGGAGAACCACACTGCTCACTGCTTGCTTTTCCCCAGCAGAAATAACCGCAATCTGGTCACCATTCACGCTAGCATGTCCGCGGGAACCGACTCACTGCGGGGGAGGGGCGATAACCGCCAGAGCCAATCAGGGGACTTTGAACCCGGGACTGAGCGCGTTTAGCAGGAATACATTACCGCCAAACAACTTTCACCACGCAACAAAGTTAGACGCGGCTAACCCGGCCTCTGTCAATGCCAAAACAGCCGTGGGCAAAATCTTTTTTTTCCATTATCAATAATTTACACCACTTCCTACAGGAGCCATGACCTCTAACCCCCACTGAATTCACTGCAACATCCCCCCCCCCCCCCCCCACTCAAAGCAGACATTCAACAGAATCTTCTCACACTATTCAAGGTGAATATGCAAATCGCAAAAAAACATTGCAGGGTTGGAGACAGATCAGCAGCGATTTCCATTTTCCTCTAATGTGCAGCTCTTACAGCAAACGGGCACGGCTTAATAAGTCATTTTAAATGTAATTAAGAAGACACTACGCCGCCTCGAACCTGAGAAGGTTTACCGGCTCTAATCGCGCGCCGGAAAATAAAATAATAAATAAATTGCGTCGGCTTCAAAGCCGTCTTCCCGTTCGGTGTGATTCTGGAAATGGCGTGACCCGGTTCCATGTGATTTGGGGAGCAGCGTGTTTCAGGTGGAGGGAAAGAGACAGTTTTTTGATAAGTGTCTTCAGATCTTGTCCTCGCCTCTCATTCTTTTCTTCCCTCCTGTCACATACTTTTTCATATCCTGGGGGCATGGAGCATACACCGGGAAAGATTAGTGTATCTCCCAGTACCCTTGTCATATTCAATCAGCATTCTTCACGCTGGAAACCCAATATCAACATTCCTTTGCTTTGCGAGCAAATCCAGGCACCTCTCTCTCTCTCTCTCTCTCCCCCTCTCTCTCCATCTCTCTCTCTCTCTCTGTGACTTTGATAATGGAAGACTTGCTCATTATGCGATGTGCCACTTCAATCAGAACATGCTAAGAGAGACATTTTCCACAAGGAAAGTTGTGGCGGCAGTTAAGACTTGCAAACAAAACACATGAGCAGACAAAAAAAGTAGTTAAGACCTGCGCTGCTTTCCTTCAGTATTTTGTATGAGTTGAATACCTTTTCAAGAATTTAAGCGAAGGTGTTGGAGTGCAGTGGAGTGGGGTGGGGGTCGGAGTCGGGTTGAGGGGGGAGGGGGGGCAGGGGCAGAATCAGAGAAGGATTTCTCATGTGTGAAAGTCTTCAGAGGAGCACATCTGTGCACGGTAATTGAATATGTTCCTTACAGGCATTAACCTGAGGCGGGAGGGTCACATCTGGTTTGGACCGTGCGAGGACAGGTACAGAGCATACATTACACTCCCCCGACCGGAGCCCCACATTCACCGCATAGCGACGACCGCTCCCCCCGCGCACCTGCGAGTTAGCCCGGGGAAAACGTCTTCTAACGAGGACAGCGTTAGCAGGTTCTCCACGGTTAACTCATTTCCCCATTCCTGCGTTAGCGCTCAGATCTGTTCCTTCCGCACTATTTGTCTCTATTTGTTTGGAAACGTTGGGTTGAGATTAAGAGCGCGCTCGTTTTCATTAACGTCCTCGTAAAGACGAGCGCGATAAAAAGCCCAGACCGCTTCTGGAAAGCGTCCGGCTCCTGCAATTGGATTTGAAATTTGTTGCCTGTTTGTCTGGCAGCGGGCTAAACCTTGACGCCCTCTTCAAAAACAGAGCTAAAGCCCCGGAGAGAATGGATATTGACGGCGAACCCGAGTATTAGCCGGATTTAAAGTTGGCTGAGAGGGAGAGAGAGAAGCGCGTACGAGGGAGGGAGAAAGGACCGGCGTAAATCCAATTCCCATCCAATTCTAACATAAACTATAAATATGGAAATGAGCTGGTGTGGGGGGGGGGGGGGGGGGGACGGCAGACACAGAAAGGTCATTCAGGAACGACCATCTATTCAGCTGGGTCACCGCGAATGGTGTCTGTATAGTCCCATAATCCACCATTTCCCTGGTGTCCCTAGAGCCCCCAGATAAAAGCAAGAAGAGCCCCAGAGGATTGTTACCAGACCCTCTAGTGTATACAAGCCCCCCCTCCCCCCCCCCCCCCTCCTCCTACCAGCAGAGCACTGGCCGTTTCTGGAACCCACCTCCATTGTGCAGCAGGAAGCCTTTTGTGAAGTGACAAACGATGTGGCAACTGATGCGGCAGGAGGGGGGGCTTCACAGAGGCAGCAGGTGCTACAGGCCGACCAGTATTTACACAGCAGCCGCCCGGACACACACGTTACCCGCATAAAGGAAAGGGGCCGGCCTCCCATAAAGGGCTCTGGACACACATAAATCCTGGCCGAGTTCCCGCTAGAGAGAGAGGCAGCGTGCCTGGGTCCCTTCCCTCCGGCTCCGCCCTTCTTCGCCACATCTCTTCGGGGAGGTGGTGGTGGGGGGGGGGGTGTGAACGACAATGGCGCAGATGCATTTTCGGCGACGCGTTTCATTGAGGAAAGGTCACGCCCGGGCCCTCCTGGCTCCGAGGCTCGGGAAGTCCAGCCCCGCACCCGGGAGTACGGAGCGTGAAGTTAGCCCTCATCTATCACTGTTTGTGTGTGTGTGTGTGTGTGTGTGTGTGTGCGTGTGTGTGTGTGTGTGTGTGTGTGTGTGTGCGTGTGCGTGTGTGTGTGTTTTTCCAGGGGAGTCTGTGCGCAGTGCCCGGGCAGAAGAATGCTGCAGTGCAAATATGCTTTTTTCTTCTTTTTTTTCCCCCCTGAAAGATGTAAACACAACCAGGAGCCACGGCGACCCCGGCCTTAACTTCGTCTGTTAACAACGGATTCTCCCAGGGCCGGCCCGCGCTCGCTCTCTCTCTCTCTCTCTCTCTCTCTCTCTCAACACCGTGTCATCCCAAGCTCCCTGCCCTCCAGAGAGAAAGTAGATTAGGGGGGGGGAAAAGAAAAAAGAAATGAGGAGGGGTGCGGTGGAATCGGGTTTTAATCTGTAAAGTTGCAGCGCTTCTCCGTCTTTATAATGCGGCGAACACAATAGCCGCCAAATCCGCGCGACCTGCCGCTCTCGTCGCTGTCATGCTCGTCACTGTCGGTTAGGCAAATGCACCTCTGCGCTGGGAGGTCTGAGCAAAGCCGCTTCTTCAGCCATGAATAAAATTTGTGTTTGTCGCAGGGTTTATCCCCACCCCACCCCACTTCCACCCCACCCCACCCCACCCCAACCACGTGAATTAGTTTAATTTACGGCCTGTGAAGGAATGGGGGGTTTGGGGGGGGGGGGAGTCGGGGTCGGGGGTCGTAGGGGTGGGGGCGCGCCACAGGTTAGTTTAGGGTGAGAGGGAAGGTTGGGGGCAAGTGAAATCTGGGAGGGGGGATGACTAATTGCGAATGTATGCAGTGCAGAGGCATCCCTCTTTCTGTCTTTGGTCGGTCGGGCGAAAGAAATGAATGATTTAATCTGTTTAGAAGGAAAATCTATTCGGGGGGGGGTTAGAGGGGAGGCGGGGGGGCTGCACTGAGTGAGGAGATTAATATGCTGACGACGCAGATCCTTCAGCTGGGACAGACTGTTGTTCCATCAACGACTGTTCTGACAGTAATGAATATCGCCCTAAGTCCATAGGTTTGGACTTCCAGGACGGTCCCCAGGGACCATGAATAAAATATAATGGAACATCTCTATAGGCCTGAAAGAGGCAGAGATGCGGCCATGTAATCTATGTGCAGCTGCAGCGTGGAGCGGAGCTGAAGATAGATGCTGAACATTAGCTGGTAACAATGAGGAGGGAGTAATATAAACAACTCTCACAGTCCATCACACAGCATTCATATTATTCACTGTCAAATAATCACCTTTCAGAGCACATGCAGACACCGGAGTAAAGAGACTCCACAACTTCCTAAAATCATGAACTTTTTTGTGTCTTGTTGTTGATTTCGAAGGCAAGAAACATTCCTAATTATAAAACTGTTCCTCAGACAAATGCGATGGCAACGTTTTCATCTAAAAAAAATGCATTTGCTGAACTTGTTTTATATCTCTAACATTGGTTTAATAGTCTAGTGGAGGACTCCTGTTACTTCTTCAGACCAATTCTCCTTGGTTCAGCTTATAAATGAGGTACATACACCTTCATCTCCCCGCCTCCCCCCCCCTCCAAGCCCCCGACCAAAAATACAGAAAAAAAAATTTGCAGTCATTTTTTTCCTCCCCTCAGGAATGTGGAACAAATGCAAACTTTGGCCATGGTGTTCATTTGCAGAAAATGTAAATGTCAACCTGAATAAATGGTTGAGATAATTTGGCCCAGGGCAGAATGAACACATATAGCCCCCAGGAACCGAGTTTGACACCCCATATTAAAACATGCCGCCTTAGGTCATCCATATTATTTTCTATTACACCGAGTACAATTATTGACTCTCTGTGCTTATTTAGCGCTTCACTTGGGAAACGAATATATGGGGGATGAGTGGCGAAATGTGTTTGTGCAAAAGAGTTTGCAGCTGCTTAAATATAATTTTCTACTGTACTTATGATGGAACTGGTTATTAAACAAAGCAATAGATTTTTATATATATATATATATATATATATATTATAATCACCCCTTGGTCTGGGGCTGTTGTTCATGGTTTTGGCTAAGCCCCATAGTTCTAGTGAAGGTAAATCTTACTACTACAGCATACAATCAGATTCTAGATGATTCTGTGCTTCCCCAACAGTTTGTGGAAGGCTCTTTCCAGTATCAGCATGACCTTGTCACTAGGCACAAAGATGTGAACACGAAGTCTGTTTCTGGTTTTTCATCCTGAAGGAGTCTGTCCACCCTCCGCAGCGGCAGCATCCGTATTCCGCGATCATGCAGAAATCCCCATTACAATTTCACTTTTCTATTCATTTTCAAGCTGAAACAATCCAGTTGGCACGTACGTGGAACCTGATTAATATATCATCGCTCAGCGGATTTACCACAGATCCTTCCCATCCATCTGCAGTGGGATCAGCTTACTGCCACACACACTGGCAGCACACATCTGTGAGACGGCCTGAGCCGGTGGAGTCATTTAGAGTTACTCTGCACTCCACTGGGTGCAACTGTAAATACAGCACACTCCACGCTTCCACGAGCTGTGATGTTACCTTGACAACTAGCAATCCGTAAGACCCTTCTGTGATCATGTGACGCCATTCGGCCAATCCCTTTTGCAATGCCTTAAGCCCAATTCTAATGCCAATGGAGTTACAAAATGGGGTCACCATTCAGGCAGGGCTTCCATCCCACTGATGCATTGGCTCAGAGGAAGAAGAAGAAAAAAAAATGAAGATGTAACTTATGGGGCTGACATATGACCAGGCCAATTGGAATCCATCGAAGGGTTATGAAAGCCTATGACAAATCCACTGTCAAAAGCTCAATCGGAGATGACCTTTCCTCCTGGCTGGATCGGGGATGGATGTGGCTCCTGGCTGGATTAATGGCGGCCCAGGATGTGGCTCTTGAGGATCTCAGGGCGATTAGGAGAAATCGTCTCGCCGTGTTCCGAGCGGCGGTCCACACCGCCAGGGCCCGACGGTCAGGAAGTAGCGGCCTTCGCAAGTAGCGGCCTTCGCAAACGGGCCTCCCGACCTCCCGACCGCTGGCGGTTTAGCTGAGCGTGTCACGGGGCGACCGCGGCGGCGGCCCGACGCAGCTGCAGACGCGGGGTTCGTTGACGTTCCCGCGAAGCCCGAGGGCCGCAGCTGGCAGGGCAAGGCCCCGCCGTTCCGCGGCGAAGATGACAGCGGTGGCGGTCAAAACCGCCTCTGCCCTGCCCTGGGGCTGCAACGCCTCTGCCTCCCGAGAGGTGACCGCTCGCTCGCTCGCTCGCTCTCCGCCTCTCCCTGTCCGTCATCCCCCGGCCCCGGCTCCTGACTGCTCCGGGGTATGTTTTCCTCCACCTCCAGCTCGGCTGATAAGACTCCCTTCCCCTCATCACTGGACCAATCAATGACAGCGCGCGCAAATAAGTTCCTAAAATAAAATAAAAAGTATTTCACCAGTGGAAATATCAATGCTGCCCGTGGGATATCGTTATACACCGTTGCGCGCGCTGTCAGTCTTGCGAAAGAGGAAGCCTTTCTCTCCCTCTAAGGCTTCCTGTCAAAACCAACGGGGGCCGTGGATTGGTTGAAAGTGCGCTGCCTGCGGAGGCTCAGGCTGCAAGGCTGCGCTCGTGGTTTCCATGGTCACGGCAGAAGTCGGGGCTGAAGTCGAAGTCGAAAGTGAAGTTTGGAAATGAAGATGAATTATGGGTAGCAGAAAGGGCTGTCGACAGCAGTGGTGTTACGGTTCTCCATAACAAACTGGCCGCCGTTGTTCCGCCTGCACATTACACGCAGCTTGAAGGTCACTCTCTCAGGAATAGTGTCCCCCACCTTCCCGGCTCCAGGGGATTCCAGTGAATCATTTCAGAGCAGAGAGTGACAAAAGACAGATTCACAATGGAAATTAACTCACTTATAATGAATGAGGACATACACCTCTAGGGACTTAATACTGATTTATGATTTACTTGCCAATATGGTCAGGATACATATTCATTCTGTTTTCACTAATAGATGTTGTATTAATATCAGAATCACCACACTGAATCCCTGTCTAAGATGTTAGGCGTTATGAGTTGATTTATAAAGAGCAAGTTTTGACTTCCCACCCATTCAGTCTGAGTGAAAATGAAAACTAAAATATCAAATATTAATGTTGTTTTTGCTTCCTTTGGCTTGTTTTCCTGATTTGAAAGGCCTTCCAGTCTTGCCTACTAAAACCCAGGTCTTACTCTCAAATCAGCATGAATAAGTACTGTAAATAAGTATTCTCTACCCTGTCAAAAAAACGCAACCTTGTCCAAAAAGGCGGTGAATGGAATTGGGTGCACTGTCATGCACATTTCAGAATATTTTTCCCATCTGTAGACCCACAACACAAAAGGTCATATCTTGCCAAGAAAATCTGCGTTTCTTTCCCCCCATTCTTTCTCATACCAGAAGTGTTGCCTTGTTTTGCCTTGAGTGCATGTTGACAGTTGAATATACAAGTGCAGAGCCCAGCTGGCCTGGTCTAAGGAACTCCCACTGCTCTCCAGACTGAAGAATCTATATACTGAGAGCGCATTCATCCTCACATACACCAATGTAGTGACACATCCGTTCATTCAATTTTATCTCTGAGATTTATGAGGTCCATGCATATTTTAAAGTCAGAATTCTTCAATATAATGAGCAAGTTCTACTTGTTTACCGATTTGCACTGTTTTATTAATCTTATTTAACACTCTGTTTTACACTTTAATACTGAATGACAGCGAGTTTGACTTTGAAAACTGGGCTGTCACTGCATGCTTTTCAAATTAGCGGAGTGGCTTACAGAAACCTTGTCTCAGAGTTATTTCGGTGAACGAGCAACGCTAAGCATGTTAGCCCAAGTAAGAAGATTTCGATGGGGGAGAACTTTTTTTCAAGGAACCAAGTCAGATCTGCTTTTATTCAGAAGCTCTTAAACTGCGTTGAGGAGATGCACCAGGGTACCGATCGTTTTGTTAAAGAGACGATCACTCCAAACGCTGCCTTTTAGGAGGATAGACCTTCGCCTTATCCGCTCGTGAGAGGAAGAGCAGGCAAAGGTGGCTCTTGGATGTTCTGGAGCAGTACCCCCCGTCATTACTCTGCAGACTCCAGTCTGCTTCCCCTTTAATGTGCGTCAAAAGGCTGTGGGAAACGACGGAGATAGGGATCGGCTCCTCTACCTTTAAGCTGACTTCAAGGCGGGAACAAAGCTCTGGAGAGAAGTTCGAAGAAATCCTGTCTGCAGTCACAATGATGCAACCGGCTGCCATCCAGGCATCGCTCAAAGCGCGCGCTGTGCCTGCGCAGGCTACGCCCGCAGCCCGGAAACGAGGCGGCCGACCGCGGCGATCGGAGCGCCCCGACCAAAAAAACAAACGACGAGAGCGCAACCTTCGCGGCCGCTCCTGCTAAGACTAAGGGGTCGGGGCGGAGGACGTTTTTTTTTTTTTTTTTTCGTCAGAGAGACGTTTCCTGTCTGAACAGGAAACGCCGAGACGGATATCCCGGAGAACGCGGTCAATAAACGACACTGGCAAACGCTTTGCGCTTGCTGACGGGAATCCTAAATACGCTGGAGTTTTTCATTGAGCCCGAATGGCCCCTGAAGATTGTTCTAGAATTAAAGAGACCATGGATGCACTCAACAGGGTGGAATCGAGCCTGTAACTCATAATAAAGAATGGGGAAAGAGGAAAGTATCTTGGGCACTCCCAATTTACACTTATTCCCAATAATGAGCGCCAGCATTTCAGATTCAGCATGGCCTTCAACAGTGTACACAACGCGTTTGTTTGGAGTAAAGTCCATCATACCGAAAATTTGTGGAGGTGTCAATTGCACAAACCACATGTGAATTAAGTGATACATATATGACTATAGAGTAAATTACATCATAAAAAAAACTAAATAACACTGTTCTCACCTATTTAGTTGTTTAATTCTGTATAATTGCACAGAAAGATTTTGTACGTGTGGAGGTAAACTCAGAAACTGCCATTGTAATTTGAATAACACAAACAATCCACATGCTATCCATAAGGTTAATCTCTACAATGGTTCTTGTTATTCATCGTGAATGAGAACTGGATTGAAAGATAACAAGATATCCAAAGGTAAAAATGAACTTACAGAAGTAGATAAACAAACAAGCACAAACTATAGTTGGATGGAAAAGGTCTGTTTATTTTTTGTAGTACCTGGCTAAAGAGAGCCATGTCTAAATATAGATGAATAGCCTAAAGAAATCAAGGGCTTTTTATTTCCTTTCAAACTGACTGTGGTAGCCTTTACATAACACATCCTTGAAGGCTAAATAAATGCATTAGTTCCTTCCCGGGTTTGGCTGATAATGGATCAATTGGATTGGGAGTGCAGTATGTTGACATCCGCATCATAATTAGTGGCCCAGAAGGTTGTTCTGCTTTTATTGATTGCAGCTTATTAAGATGCTTTCAGTCCTTATGCCACATATAATGGCATGTGATGTTGGCCAACCACATGTAATAGAAAAAGCACAGAGATTGCTTCACTAAATCCCACTAATGAGTATTAATAAGAGGCCGTGATAAGGAAGCAGTGTAAATAAGGGAGAGCTAAGCCATTCAGGCAGCAGCCTCATGCTGCAATGCTGTACATGTCTAAAACCAGGGGGTTTGAAATTAAAAACTCAGACATTAAGCCCCATGGAGCCCCAATTTTTTTATCCAATGACCTTCTTAATAAAATAAATAAAATATAGCTTAAGTACGTACAAATACAAGATTAAAAAGTTTGTTTGTTTGTTTGTTTTGGTCAAACTGACAAATTATTACATTCCCACATTGCAAATGAACTACCTGCACTGCACAAGTAGTAATTGCACACATTCAATGCACAAATGACTCTGTTAAAGAGGACCCTTCCCCATCCCTGCCCTGGTGGGTCACATGATTCTGGTAACAAAAGTAAACCCAAAAACCATGTTCCAGGCGAGGGAAAAAAAAAACACGCAATGAGAACGGTCAGTGGGTACATTTCTCCCCCCAGACGATTAAAACTGCAGTTGTGGAAGTGAAACATGAAGTAGGCTGAGGAAGATAAGGCTGCAGGATAAGGCCTGTAATTCACTGAATCACCATGGAGGCACTGAAACAGCCAGTGGATAAAGGCAGGGCACGTTTCTCCCACACCCCCCCCCACCCCCCCCCCCCCACCCCCCCACCACCACCACCACCACCAACCACACAATCCTCTCCTCCATCCCCATCCCAGGTTCAGAGCACCAGCAGAATAAGCAAGCACCAAAACACCCTCGTGAAAGGGAGAGAGAGAGAGAGAGAGAGAGGGAAGAAAAATTCTGAGTGAAGAATTCCACTGAAATACCAAGCACTCGACGCTGAAAACCCGCCCAATGTTCGGCTGCTGCCAGTTTTCACCAAAATTGCCTGAGTGGCCAAAGAGCTGGAGTCCCATTATTAAGAAAAGAGGACCTCCAAAAGAACATCGCAGCCAGCTAAATGAACGTGCCGCTTCACAAACAGCTCAGAAATTCACAGCTGGATATCCATGCGCTTTATTTTTTATCATCATTAAACAACAAGGCATTGTTCGCAATCCTCACATTTCCATACATGCATCTTCCGTTATGAGTTCCGTGCAGGATGCGCACCTGTTCGATTGCTATCTACGTCTGTGCAATCATTTCCGATTTGACAAATCTGGCAAACTGAAAGCAGGAACGGAGTAATTAAGTTTCACTTCGGCTCAGCAGTCTTGTAAATGGAGCTTCCTTTCGTGAGAGAATGGCCTACAAATCAGTTTTAGGAAGTTTTTAGAGACTCTGAGATGACTGTATTCCCTGCTTGGCCTGCGCATAAAAGGATATTTAGCCGACTAAATATACAAACACCTGGAACCGATGACTGCTCCACGATTCTTGATCATTTGTGATTGGCCATAGCAGGCCATAAACGCCTCCTAAAGGATATTACTTTCCATTCACCTTCTGTGGAGTGAAAGATTAATGAACTAGCGTGAGCCCCAAAGCCCTGCAGGTGAAGAGAAGTCACGGAGCAGCACCAGTTGAAAGTCCGGGCTTTTCAAACCGAGCGCCGTTTCCCTGCAATCTGATCCACGACGGAGCCCATCAATCACGTTAATGAATATTTCATAAATGTTGCCGTGATGTAATAACAGAGACTGCGCCACGCCCGCCTTTATGCTGAGGGAAAAAAAACACAGATCTGTTGTGTTTTCCCCCCAGAAAAAAAGATCTGCTTCGTGAGTCCGGTGGCAGATGACAGAGAAGCTGATGCACCAAGGAACATACAATCTAAGATAAAAAACGTAGTGACCTTTCTCATCCGTGACATACTGAAAAAGTTCACGGTTAGACAAAATACATATTTATTTCTTAAAAAGGGTTTTGATCAATAGGGCTTTTTCGCATTACCCTTAAAACAGGGCCGGTAGTTTGCCCAGTTTAGATCTGTCGATTTTTCCACCACACCGATGGAGTAATTGCATTGATCTGTTGGCTTGTTTGTGATGTAATATGAAAGCAATCAAACACGATCACGAGCGCATATTTTATCGAGCATGCAGTGTTAGATTCCACTGCGCATACTAACGCTCAAGGAAAATGCAACATAACGTTAGTCTTTTTAATAAAAGATACAGCTCACAAAAAAACAATAGTAAATAAGCTTGCTAACCTGCAAGAAGCATTGCACTTGCCACATAAAGGCAATGTCAGATACAGATATTGTGTTAGCCAGATAAGTGTACAGCTTTGTAAGAGAAACTATGAGATTCACAGAGTTAATGTATTTAATTAGGGTGAGTCTTCACTCTGAAGAACTCCGCTGGGTGTCCAAATTAATGGCGCGTATCTGCATATTCGAATCAGGCTTTTGGCTGCTCTTTTTATCCTCTTCATTTTGCGTGTTACAAAGATTAATGTGCATGGTCATCCAAAAAAAAAGTTCAGAGCAAGTATCTGAGAGGAACTTCTTTCTTCTCTAATTATTTGGTCATTTCAAAAGACAAAGCTTAGCATCAAATGAAAAGATCAAACAGCAGTGTCCTTGTAGATTCTTGTTTTACCCAAGTCATCTTACAGTACTAAATACAACTTCTGGGTCATATTGGAAAATGTAACTTTTCTGTCAATGAATCAATTCAGCTCTTCTTCTCCTACCCAGAAATTAATAAAAGCAACAACTGGAAGGATTTCCTTACAAAATGGCAGCACGACAAATTACTTCCAGACCCCATATATAAAAAAATAATCATCACACCATTATGCAAACACCTCTTCAGATGCCATCATACTGAGGACTTCCCAGTGCAGTTCCCTGTCACAATCTCCACACAGTGAAGCCCGTCACAGAAGCAGTGAGAAGCCACAGAGCTTAGAAATCTGCCGGACAGCTCTAAAAAGAGGAGTCTGTTTCTAGTTTATGTCAGACTAACACACCAGCTACAAAACTTGTCGAAGGGACGTGAGCAGCAGCCTAATTATACGTGGTAAAAAAAAAAAAAATAAAATAAAATAAAATAAAAACCCACACTCCTCTAACACAAAGGAAATGATGAAAGGATGATGAAGGGCAATCGGAGGAGAGGAAGAGCAGGCCCCGCCATCTGCGGAGCCAGTCTGGACCGCCGCGGCCGCTAGCCCGCGGGTGACGCGACAGCATCTCACCACAAGTGTCTCCGCTGACATTCTCACTCACCCCGCGCGCGCGCCGTTCCACAACTTCTCATCAGCGTTGGACATCTCGCGCCGATCTGACTCAAGTGCCGATCCATCGCCCTCCCCGGCATCCCCCCCCCGTATCCCGCTCCCCCCCATTCCCCCCTACAGACGAGGGTCTGAAGAGGACCTTACGCCCAAGCTCTTCAGCGGACTGAAGACTTAAAACCTGACATTCCGGGACAATGTTATCAGTCGGCTGTTCGTCCGCCGAAGAACGCATCAAAAGGACGAAAATATATCGTATTGCTAGCATTGCCAAAATGGACTGCTAACCAAATAAAAAACAAAATCTCTACAGCTTTTGTCGAGTGAGAAATTATTATTAATGATGATTATTAATTCACTACTGATTGTTTTAATGTGTTTTTTTGTACGATATAATTATTTTTACTCATATTTCTGGGTGAGCCTTTCCACTAGTCACTGCAGGCTGACCATTAAAATGGAGAGGCATTTTTCAAAAGGAGAGAAGAACCCAACATTTCCAAATGCCTCGTTTCTTTATTTACTGCACAACGATGACTCAAAATGACACTGACTCAAGGCACAAAATTTAACGGTTCCATTATCTTATCCAAACAATCCGTTTTGCTTCACTCAGGTCTCTGTGTTTTGGAGCAGTTATTGTCATTAAAATGAGGCTTTATTTTTCCAATGTTTTGCGGGAGGCTAGACATTAAACATCGAGAGCCAATCAGCCAAATGTTTCGGAGCGTAATTTTGAAGCTCTTCAGCTGTAAGAGACAGTCATTTTAAATGTCTTAGTATAAAAAAGGGGATTGGAGGAGATTTGAAGGCAGTTTCTTAATGTCTTTGCGTTTATCTGAGAAACTGAGACTGCAGAGCTCACGACTTCACAAATGGAGTTTGGCTTGCGTGGTGGGGGGGGGGGGGGGGGGGGGCAGAGGGGGGGGGGGGTTAGAGAACTCGAGAACATGGCACCCCATGGGGCCGCCACTTCTGCCAGCAACACTCCGCCAGGAACCGTGCAAACACACACGGCCAGTCTTCACCAGAGGAGGAGGAAGTCAGAAGCTTCCCAGATGTGTTTTTTTTTTTTTTTTCCGTCAACAACTCCAAAATAGTTTGACAATTACAAATGATTCGCAGCGAAGGGAGTCGTTGCCAAACGGCGATTAGTTGTTTCTTTCCTTGACGTGCCTCTGACTCAAGAGCTGACAGGAACTTTAAACTGGAAGTGACTCAGAATCTTGAACGAAGTGTCCTTTATGAAAAACCTGTTATGCACAAAATTGAGAAGGAACTCAAATCGTTCTGTAAGGCCAACACAAACTACCAGTTGCTGACGCAAACCGCAAACTTCCACTTGATGACGCAAACAGCATCCCCGTAAATAGGCCACCCCCCCCCGCTCCCCCCCCCCCCCCCAACCCAACTCCATTGGTCAGAAAGAATAAACAACCACCCATGATTCCAATGTTGAAACACACGTTCAGGTACAGTAAAATAAGACCATAATAACACTCCACTTGGCTGTCATTAAATCAGAAAATTGCTTGTTTCATTGCTGAGGGGAGACAACAAGTATGAGTTTAGCCGCCGCATTCCCGGCACTAATTGCTGCCGCATAGCAGGCGTTCGCAGAACAGAGGGCCCAAAGCGCCGAGCCTGTGAGTCACCTCTGTGCCCAACGCACTGATTAACCAGAAAACTGAGCAAAACAAAGCATGTATATATTAATCACAACAAAAAAAAAACCGTGTTTTCAGTGGAATTCTCGCATTTGTCGAAAGCCTCAAAAGACAGGAAGAGAAATTGATGAGCTGCCATCACACCACCACTGGACATAATGGTCACCCGTTGTCCTCGTCTAACATTTGTTAAGGACTTTAGAACGACGGAATTATTCAAACTTGGAGAAGTTAGCCTGATTTTGTAAGTTAGCATTGTGTGTCCCCATGTAAAGTGTATACACTATTCAGCACCCAAATTTCTCACTTTGAGGTCTCATTGAAAAGTCTACAGCCATGAAAATATAAAAAGCACTTATGTCTCAAAATGACCAATGGAATGAAGGCTCTTTGTGTCAGGATCTGTTGGGTTTAAATTGAGCTATGTTTGCGCAAAAAAAGTAATGGTATAACATAGCTATGCCAAAATAGTTATTTGGTAGGGCCATGGCGATTGTAGTCCACCTGTGAAATGGCATTGAGATTGCTTTTGAAAGAGATACTGAGGTTCAGAAACCGCCGTTTTACATGGTCTACACAGTTTAAGATCAAATGTGATCGTACGCGTTTCGTGAATGAGGCACAGTGAAATGATCGACGACGGCATTTCTCTGCTCCAGGCCCCAAGGCCTGTAGAAGAAACGGTTCCTACTCATGACTGCTGTGTGGCTGCACGTGGAATTACTGTGGAGCGCAGCAGTGTTCCCGGCACGTACACCCGGGAGAGCGGGGTTCCAAAACCCCAGCTGGGACCAGGGAACGGGTCACCACTCCCCCCCTGTACCAGGGTAGGGCAGGTCCACGCCCATTCGTAACTCATTTAGGAGCACGTCGAGCACCGGCAGCCTCACGAAACGACCCCCCCCCCCCCCCCCCCCCCCGCCTCGCAGCGACCTCCCGTCTCCTCTGCGGAGAGAAAGCAACAGGAAGCTAACAAAGCTAAATCACCCGGGCTCGCGTCGGCCCGGCCATCGGCCCGGCCATCGGCGCCGGCCGGCCCTTCCCCGGCAGCCGAAGCTTTGGGATCAATTTAGAGCCTCTGTAATTGCCCACCGCTGCTACTGTAGCGTCATTAGAGCCGGGTCTGAAATGGCATCCGCAGAAATGAAAGGGCAGTGCTAACAGCTTCTCTGCTGGCGTAAAGGTTACTTTTAATCACCGGCGAGGCGTCCTCGCGCTCTCCCCCCCCCCCCCCCCCCCATTCTGCGGGCCGCGCCCGTTTTTCCGCACCGCCTCCCCGTATCCCATTAAACTTTCGGCCGCCGCTCGAGACGGGGAGGGGGGAGCTAAACGCGGCCAGAACTTCATTAATTAAACCGCGCGTTTGACCTCCTGCTGACGGTTCAAGTACGGAAAACCCTGTCACGCCATTCCTTTCTCGCCCATTAGTTTCAAAAAGAGGCAGACTGGCAAGGGGACGTCACTGATGGGCGGCGCGACGGCCAAATCAACCAATCAGAAGAACAGGGTTTTATTATCACTTGATGAATACGAGGATTCTCGGTCAAACTGGCAGTTGGGGAAAACGCCAACTCGTCTAATACCCTTACGTCATCTCTTAACGACTCATTATTTACCATGCGCGAAAAGCGGTATGAAAGCTTTATCTCACTTTCAGTCAAACCGCTGCTTACTGCATTTTCAGCCATGTTGGTGAGTGATATTGTAAATAGTCTACGGTGTTAGAGGTTGTAGGTTAAGGGCTATTAGTTATGTGTGCAACATCTATTGACGTCCCTCTGCTGAGCGGGGAAATAATCAGGAAATAATCAGTGCTGCGGTACTGCAGAGGCCATAACCAAATGCCTTTCCCTTGCATCCATTATCTAACAGAAGTAACCCTGTCCATCATCATCAACCGCAGCTACAGGAGGAATGCAACGGTTCATTTTGAAAGCGCGGCCTCATGAATGTTACAGCTGAGGAACAGTATGCACGGAGACGGACTGCGGTGCTGCAAAGGTCACCCAGATCTGTTAAGCTGTCTGAGGCAAGGTAGACAACCGCAAAATGCGAAGTGCTACTGAGATCGCGCCGTCCGAGCTCCTGAAATCAACTTGAACTACAGCAGCTGCACGAGGTTTGTAAGTATGCCGATCTTGTAGGAGCTTGTACCACCGTCTTTAAACCACTGCCCTTTTTATTTCGCAGTAACTCAAAGTGCTGGCTTTCTCTTCATTTTTTATAATGCTAGCACAAGAAAAAAAACAAAAAAAAAAACAACTTGCTCTGCCTTGTGCTCAAAAAGCAACAACTATTTGGAAATTTACTGCCAGGATCAACCCCTGGAGGTGCAATCTTTCCTTGTCTGGGTGATTCGTGGGAAAAAAAAAAAGAAGACATTTACATGGAGTGCAGCTAAGGAAATGCACAGCGACTTTTCCGTTGCTTTGTTTATCCTTCTCGAAACAGTGCAATTAACTTTACATTAGAGCTCGCTGACATCGAGCACGCATTGTCTGAATCGTCGACGCACGGTGCCCACGCGCCGAGCCTCCGGAATTCCGCGCGAGGGCGAACGCGTGACACGCCAGCGCCCGGTCCTTCGCGCGGCGATCGCGGAAGGAGCGCGGCTTTTTTTTTTCGTTCTCCGGGGAGGCCCGTGTTTTGCTTTCCCGGCCTAAAGAGGTCCGCGCTCTAATGGCCACGGGGAAAATGTGACGAGAGGGGATAAAAACCCTCTAAATCGCAGGCTGAAAGGAAGATGGCTGCGATTTAGTCTTTATCTTGTCAGCACCTATGCAGAGGTGGGACACGGCTGTCAAAGAGAAGGCCTGCCCTTTTAATTTCAGTCCTCACTTTACAGTCAAAACAGCTTTATGGAATGTTTGACCTTGGAGAGAGGGTTTAAATATAGTGCAAGGCAATCATTATCTATCAAACCGTCCTTTTTATTCCTGAAATAAAGAGAAGCAATACTGACATTTATCAAAAAGGGGCTTTTATTCTTCATTCCTCTCTCAGAAATGAAAGCGTGAAAACAAGACACAATTTTTTATTAAAGCCCCTCTCTCCATCTCTCCCTCCCTCGCTTTCTCTCTCTCCTTGCTTTGGCAGTAGATTGACACCCATCACATATGTGTGCAGCAACCTTACCCAGAATCTAGGTCAAAAACACATGAAAATTTCAACAGAAGTTTTCTGATTGCATCGGAGGCGAGATGGCAGCTGAAGCTGGAGGGGCCAAATCCAGGCCTACTCGCCTCGCCCCCACCCCCCAGCCCAGAGGAAGATGCTGGGAAAATGACCAACCCACTATACCGCACCTTCTAGAGGACGGACATTAACTCTTAAGATCTTAAGATTGATAAGATCACAGATATGCAGAACAGAACATTCTAATGCTGATGCAACAGTCACTACTGGCAACTGAAAACAACGGAGTCCTAGAACACCGACTAAGAATGTTGAAAAAACATTCTAAAAAAACGTACTCTTCAAAGGGTTAAATCGGCCACTACAAACAGTAGCGATTAGTTTGGTCCCAGCTCAGCCAGAGAGACGGGACACAGACAAAACAACCTCTGACCAGCCGCAACACAATGCAAGCCACACCCCGGTGACCTCTTCCAGCAAGGCCACAGAGCGGAGGGCTTCGCTTCATGCCCTGCCACGCTGGGATCACTGGAAAAGAGCTCGCTCTCCTGTCTACTTCCCGTCCGTTTCGTTGGGTTCCTTCTCTTTCATTTCAAGCCTTAAGTAAGAGTAGGTTTAAAAAAATATATACTTTTTTTTTTTGTTCAAAATTCCAAGACTGTATTCTGGAACTCCACTGTTTTCAATTACCAGTAGTGATCGTTACATCAGCATTAGAATGTTCAGTAAAGAACATTCTAATCACATTATGATCATACACCTTAAAGGGTCGCTCCAACTCCTCAACAAGTTATAACAGTATTCCTAATGGTATTCCTCAGGAGGCTTGCGATTGGTGGACAGGCAGCAGCAGAGCTGATGAAACATCCTCCTAGCTGAAGCGTGACTGATCGCCTGCTCATTGTGCAAGGGCCTCGTCTGCATGCCAGTGCAAAAAGCAACAGCGCACATTTAGATTTTTTATTTTTTATTTCTGGCATGATTCATATATCGCAGCTCATTACACAATAGTGATCCCCGCGCCCCCATCTCCTGTTCCACCCCCAACTCCAGGCCAAAATAAATAAAAGGGACCGTGGGTGCCAGCGGTGACAAAGAGAAGTTTGATTCCTCACAGTAGCGTGGGTATGAAAGTCAAGTAGAGAAAGATTACTCCTGCAGACTTCGCTTCCTGGCAGTGAAGGTGGAGGACAGAGCCTTCCCATCATCCCTCACACTAACTCTGACATGCCAGCAGGAGTTGCCCGGTTCGTGCTGGTCTGGCACGGGAACTCCGTATTCATACAGAGTTTCAGAGCAGGAGTGCTCATCTTGAGTCAGGTATCCCCTGCGAATACCAACCCAACTGTCAAACAATCCACCGATTAAAATGGTAAAAAGGTGTTGTGAAATCCACCATTCATATGCTGCTAATGGGTACCCACTACACCTCACTGTGGGTCTGAATCTCCATAAAATCAAGATTTATAAGCACACAGTGAACTCAACTGAAGGCCACGCCTATTTTAAAACACACATGCGCTCACCCTCGTTGTTTATGGAAAGAATGATGGGTAATGTAGTGATTATCCTTTTGGACCCTTCATGTGCTCTCTAAAGGGTTAGGGTTTGGGTTAGGTCTTTCCCTAAACAATCGGGTGCCATACCCTAACCTTATCTATTGCGAGGTGAAAAGGCGAAACAGAAATGACATCATCATTCTGAGACGGTTCGAAAATGCAGGCCTACGCCATGGCCTGTCTTACAGGTGCGAATCACAACTGTTTTCTCTAGTCACACACAAACTGTTTTTATAAGACACAGGTCACCCGAGAAATAAATTTGCACGTGTAGTAGCGGCCCGAAGGAATCAAAGTGGGCAGGGGCTGCGCTAAGATTCAGGCCTCATCTAGATGGACTAATTAGCGCTTGTCTCGAAAATGCATTGTTTGAATGTGTCAAGGGTGCCCAAATGTTCCATTTCCAACCAACTCGAAACGAGCCAGCATCGTGTCCACTTCGAGCAGCCAATTTTCTTTTTTCATGCCAATATCTTTTTTTGTTTGTCATTGTTATGTGTCATGCTGTCAAAACATTGAAAGCAGTCATAAAGCTGGTGGTAATTTAATTAGCACGGGCTATCATCTGGCGTGTGAGGATGTTTCCATTCTGATGGAGGCAGGATGGAGGCATGGTAGGGTTCTGGCTTGCGCTCGTGTGAGGGATTTTCCTTTTGTGCTTTCACGAAATAGCCTCTAGATTTACGCCCCAGATCTAAAAGTTCCTTTAAATGGTAAATGGACTGCATTTATATAGCGCTTTTATCCAAAGCGCTTTACAATTGACGCCTCTCATTCGCCAGAGCAGTTAGGGGTTAGGTGTCTTGCTCAAGGACACTTCGACATGCCCAGGGCGAGGTTTGAACCGGCAACCCTCTGACTGCCAGACAATCGGTCTTACCTCCTGAGCTATGTCGCCCCTTTAAAATCTCTTCGGTGCGGAACTGCCAGCTTTGCCAGCAGGTAAAGCAGGGGCACTGTGTAGCCAATCAGGTTGCCAGATGAGCCAGATGTAAATAGCCAATAGTTCTGAGGGGGTTATAACCAGGACACCCGAGGTTGGCGCCCCATGCCGCCAATATTAATCAGGTGTGCCACGAGATTCCACTGACAGTCAGGCTAAACGGGGAGCGACAGGCAGGTCCTGTGCGTGTTTGTCAGAGCCGAAATGCCAAACGGATCCGGTGGCATCTGCAAATATTTTCTTTCTGCAAACACCTCTTTGATTGTGGCGGAATTCTGTTTCAGCAAAAAGCCAACGCGGAAAATAAACAGTGCGCAATATGAAAAAACAGGAACGCCGGAATCATGAACATTTAATGAGCCAGCGCCCGGGCATGTTTAATGAATGGAAGCAGACAGCCAGGCTATCCAACACGTCATATGCCGAGATCATTATAATCCAGATACATATCGGCACAAGACACTCCACAACCAGTTATTTACGTCAGCAGATAATCCTTGTCCTCAAAACACCGGTTTTACCCTGGTTCTAACTGATGCTAGTGCTGTTTATATTTCATTAAATTCATTTATTGCCATGAAATATCCATAAATCTACATAGCACACCAGGGTATGCAGGATGGAAATCATAGTAGGGGGAGAGACTTCTTTTTCCTCAACACTGAGAATTATGAGTGACAGATAATTATATTTTTTTCCTAAAAGAAAGAAAAAAGTAATTCAAGTAAGTGACAAAAAATAAATAATTTAAATCATATTCATATATGTTAAATCGCAGCGCTTGCTGGTGACATTTGAAAAAATGGTGTCAAATAGTCAGAGTGATTATCACTGGGGGGAGTGACAGGGCCTAATTAAGCCAGACCTCATTGTTCCCAGGTACAAGAAACCTTTTCCAAAGCCGAAACTCTGGGCCTCGTGACACCTGCAGGTGCTTCCAGCGCCCCCCCATCCCTGGGCTCATCCGCGGGTGCCTTTTTTTCGGGCCGGTGCGAGCGGCCCGTTCCCCTCTCCGCGTGCCCTCGGGCGCAGCTCTCCTTTCGGGATTAATCTGGCGGCGCCCGCGTATCTCCCCGCACAGCCGCAGCGACCTCGCCCCGTAAACAAAAAAAAACTATTACGAGGCAAGCTTCCACGCCGGGCGCTCCCCGTGTGGTTGGGTTCGAGTCGGCCGCGTTTACCCGCTGTTCTCGGCTCCGCCTCCCAGCCCCCACCCCCCGGGCCTTCTCTCTCTCTCTCTCTCTCTCTCTCGCTCGCCGTCCCTCGTCCTAAAGCGGCCTCGTCCTGCGTGGCCGCGTCCCCTCCAGCGCCAGGAGCGACGGAGGCTCGTTACGACGCGTGAGCGTGAGCGAGGAACGGAGCGGCCCGCTCCTCCGTCGGCCTCGCCCGCGGCGTTTCGCACGGAGACGGCGCTCGTCCGGTAACGAAGGTCACCTCGGTCACGCCTCGGGTTCGTGGGCAGGGCTTCTATTAGAGGCTGAGAGAGCGCTACAGATTCCTCATTATCAGAGGACTGAGTGCGTCTACTGCCGCCCCTACACACACACACACACACACACACACACACACTCTGGCCCACAGCGCAAATCCACTGGAAACACACAAACATGTCCTCCATAGCCGGCCCACTTCTCTCTCCGTTCGTCCTCAGCATCGTAACGGAGAAGGCTTCTTCGTTCACCTCATTAACGGTGTGCAATCTTCCCCTCCATTTTTGTTTAGGAAAACAAGGGGAAAGCACACGTCCCTTATAGGAGCTGATCGCTATTTCAAGTGGACTGATACAAACTCCACGGGGTCTCTTCATCCCTTTGTTGTGCTTATTAGTCATCTCAACAGACAACAGATTGCGTCTTAATTGGAAATCCCAGCAGAAGCCTTCGCAGTCATATTGTAAAATTAGCAGCCCGTTCCGGGGGCCAGCGTGCCTGCCGGAAATTCCGGGAGGGGGGAACAGGTGAGGGGCGTTATAAAATTTATATGAATGTGCCGTGCGACAGAAACAGAGCATTAAAGCGTGATGCCTCGAAGAACTGAAGCGTGGAATGCCTTTTACTGCTGAGCATTCATTAGCAATATGCGAGAAGGAATGCCAGATTATCTACAATTCATCAAAATTAGAAACACAATTAAAAACAGTGGCACTTCTAGGAGTCAGTGGATCACTGTTTTTTTGGAAAACAAAAATAAAAACCACACCGAACTGTTTTTCTCCAAGACGTAGCCGCCATTTTCTCAGGACGGTGTTTCCGCGTGCAGAAAATGGCCAGGAAAGGGTGTGAGTCACAGTCATCCACTTCCCCGTTGGTATTTGCTAAAAGATCCGTGCAGTAGTGTTCACCTCAGAGAATACTGGATGATTCCACGACTGGCAAGCACACGTTTGGTTGTCCTGAGGTCATTCGCCTCGTAGGAGCCACCAGAATTCCTTTGGGGAAAAAAAAAAGCAATTTTCCCGCTCCCGTGTTCTCCCACCTGTCCCGGGAATGATCCCCGTCTTCCCGAGCGGAAGCGGCTCCTCCGGCGTGAGCCGAAAGGGGCGAGGGGCGGCGTCGGGAACGTGATGAAATCCCAGGCGCTGCCGTGGAAACGTGCAGCTCAGCGGAGGAGCAAACGTTCCTGCACAAGGCTATCATTATGAGGCTCCACGGCTCAGGTGTGGCACTCTCCCTCCCCCCCTCTCACACGCACTCCCTCTCTCTCTCACACACTCCCTCTCTCTCTCTCTCCCCCTCTCTCTCACACACTCCCTCTCTCTCTCTCTCTCTCACACACTCCCTCTCTCTCTCCCCCTCTCTCACACGCTCCCTCTCTCTCTCTCCCCCTCTCTCTCTCACTCTCTCTCTCACACATTCCCTCTCTCTCTCTCTCTCTCTCCCCCTCTCTCTCTCACACACTCCCTCTCTCTCTCTCTCTCGCTCCCCTGTGCGAAATGGAAAATCAACTCATGGAATATTCACCCGGCGCATTAATTTCATAAACCGAGGCGGGCGCTCGCCGTTTACGCGGAAACCCCACGGGGAAAACGGCTCGGCTCTTTGCGACAGGTACCGCGGGTTGAGCGGGTGGGCGGTACCAGCCTGAGGGGGGAAATTAGACCCCACAGGGTCCCGGCGCACGCTCCATATACACAGCGGGCAGTTCCGGAAGAGGGTGAAAAGCCATTACGGAGAAGAACGTTTAAAGCAGGAGAGAGAGAGAGAGAGAGAGAGAGAGAGAGAGAGAGAGAGAGAGAGAGAGAGATAGAGAGAGAGAGAGAGAGAGAGCGAGGGGGAGAGAGAGAGAGATAGAGAGAGAGAGAGTGAGAGAGAGAGAGAGATAGAGAGATAGAGAGAGAGAGATAGAGAGAGATAGAGATAGAGAGAGAGAGCGAGAGGGAGAGAGAGAGAGAGAGAGAGAGAGAGAGAGAGAGAAGTTTGCGGCAGCGCTGAGAAGGCTGGCGTAATTGGCGGGGCGAGATGGCGCTGGTCTTTAAGGCGCCCGGGGTGCCCGCGTAAGTGCCGGCCTGCCAGCGCCTTCCCGCCGCCGAAGGCCTGTCGTCGTCATGGCATTTTTTCTCCGTCGAAACGTTTTTTACGACGGCTATATCCGCGCGCCGCCGTGGACCGCTATCTCGCTGCGCCCGGAAAAAGGGGGGAGAGGCGCGCCGCGTCGGAAAAGTACCGGGCTGCTGACTCGCCGGAGCTGGGGGGGGGGGGGGGGGGGGGGGGGGGACGTTGCTCGCGGCTCAGGGGGTCCCGTGCGAAAGCGGCGCTGGAGCCGCCGGGCAGGGGAAGGGCTGTCCTGTTAGCATAATTTGCGATCGCACAGCCGTCAGGCCGGTAATGAAAAAGGGGCCAGATTCCTGGAAGTTCTAATTCCGGAGTCCTCCGCAGGGCAGCGTAATGCTTCCTTTCCCAACAGCCCCGGGACCCAGCCTGCTGCGCTGCCTGGGATAGCTGCTTCTGGGGGCAGGGGGCGAAGGGGGGGGGCACATAAATACTTAATGTGTTCCCATGTTGCAGAAACAGAATACATTCGCGCCAGGTTGATATAAAATTTTAAAGACAACATCGCTCACAAGGCACGCGTCGGTCTGCATGCATGCCTAATAGACCACCAGTGATATCAGGCTGGCCATGCTCTGTTGCATTTACTCAGAGTGCAAGCAACAGCACTGTACTCACGTATCTGTGCAGTCAAAGACCCCCCCCCCCATCAAAAAAAACCCTCCTTCCTCCTTCCATACACCCCCTCCATTCCTCTCTCTCGCTCCGTTCCCCTCCCTCTCCCACTCCAACATCTATGAATCCACTGGAACCCTCAAACACAGCACCACCTACAGGCCATGTCCAGCAGTGCATCCAGGCATTCCAGTGCTCTGCTACACTGCACTGCCGCATACACAAAGCTGTTAGGCCGCGGTATGAGCTCCGTTAGGCCCCTGTATGGGCCCCTACTCTAACTGGGCCCCTGGGGCCATGAACAGGGCCTCAGGTCCCCAAGGGGGAGTGACCATATCCCAGCTCACTGACTTCAGGCGTCCCTCTCTGTGCTCAGGAGATAAATCTGACCAGCAGACAGCAACACACATGCCTAGGGGTTGATCCACTTACTAATCGTTGTCCGTTTTAGAATCGATTAGAAAAATCAGTTACTGCACATCCAGTTAAAAAGACCTGGCATAATAATATATGGCTGTACTCTCTAGTCTGGTCACAAGACTACACAATACAATGATTTAAAAAAAAGTGAGTGAGTGAGTCTTTTTTTTCCAAGCAGTCCCCTTTTGCGAGACAGATATCCCCCCCCCCCCCCCCCCCCCCCCATATATGACATTCAACTGACCTACAATAATGTGCTGTTGCGACAAAGGTCACACTGATCCTGACATAAACCATCGTATGACCAAGATCATATTTCAACTGAAACTGAAACGTATGAATCCCTCAGCCTTGGGGGATCTATACTGTAGAAAATGTGTGAAATTAATACCGTGCAAAGTATTGAATAGATCGATTTTTGCCACCCAGTGCAACATGTTACATGCCGAAGTGAAACCTTTAGCATACAGGTGCCGTGGTCAGGGCTGAGGATGTACTCCTACATGCGACGCACCGAATGAATAAACCTGGGAAAACAATAATCGTACTTTACCACAAAAAAAAAAAACAATGCCAATACACATTTTTATTTTTAAACTAAAAGAAAGACAAAGGAGACGGTCCCTCCCCACCCTCGGTGAGGACCCGTTATAAAACCCGATGCGGATGCCTGCGGTGCTCAGTGCTGTAGTGCCCCCTACTGTCAGCACAGGGCAGACATTTGCGTGTGAGAGCACGAGCCGACTCTCCTTCCCCGAGCAGCGGTCCCCCCTGAATGACAGCAGCCGCGCTGCCTCTCCCCCCGCCGCTCTTCCGCCGCGGAAAAGTTTAACCGGCGCCGTGGGTTTATCTGCCCGCGGACTCATTATCCCCCCGCCATCGCAGTGACATCATCAGATTAGAGGCGGTCCCCCGCACTCGATAAGCCCGCGCGGGGGGCCTCCGGCCACACAAAACGCCGTCGGGAGAGATGACTATCGGACGCCGGTCGATAGGCGATTGGCGCACGCGGGGCCGGCCGCCGCCGCCGGTCGCCCTCATTAGAGAGCGGGCGCGGGGAGCGAAGCCGTACCGCGATAAACTCTAACCGCCACCGGGGCTCGGAGCTTCCGCCACACTCAGCGCTCACAGAGTGACACAGCACTTTCTGCTAAAAATCCTAAACCACGGGGGTTTTTTCTGACCGGTTTTCATTCCAGGGACCCCCACCCAGGCTCAAAGGCATTCCAGGAACCCCCTTCATAAGAAGGGTTATTGTTTTCAAAAAAATTCCAAAAGTTGAATTGCAAATGTATACAGTTAATGCACATCGGGTCTGGCCAGGGACCCCCCCTACAGTACCTTCAAGGACCCCCCCCAGGGGACCGCGGACCCCCCCGTTGAAACACCCAGGACCTAAACCACTCTCCTGTGTTTACGCCGCTCAGCGCCTGCAGCCGAGTTTGACTCGCGAGCCGTTTCCAGAGAAGATTCCTCCACAGGAGACTCCCAGCCGAGCGTCAGGAGCTCAGAGCGGGAGACAGGAAACGCTCGCTCCAGCTATCAGCCGAGTTCCACCGGCCCCCGCAAATCACAGGAACCACCGCGCCAAGAACACCTCCGAGATAACGTTCAAAAAAAAAAGGTCACGTTCATCATCCCATTAGGAAGATACCGATTCCCATTGATCATTAATCAGCTTTACATTCTGGGTAATGTAGGCCACATGCTCGGCGAATGAGACGGGAGGCTTTGATTTGGGGGAAGGCGAGCGCGGGCCTCTTGACATGGAACCCGGACGTGGAAGAACAGAGGAGAGCCGGGGACATGAATATTTCAAGTGCGCCACCGCTGGCCTTTGCTGGAGGATCACAAAGCAGACAAATTAAATAATAATACAAAACGCACATTCTGGAAGAGGCGCTGCGGGCGGCTGTCTCCGGGTCGTCTGTCAGAGCAGCGGCCCTGCCCGGACCAGGGCAGGCTGAGAGAGACCGGGCCAGAGGACACGCGGATCTATCACTCAGCACAAGCGCGGGTTTGATCTGAAACACATGGGCGCAGCGCAGTACGCACCACACACGTATGCACACACACACACACACACACTCACACACACACACACACTCACACAGTCACACACACACACTCACACAGTCACTCACACACGCACACACACTCACACAGTCACACACACACGCACACACACTCACACACTCACACAGTCACTCACACACGCACACACACTCACACAGTCACACACACACGCACACACACTCACACACTCACACAGTCACACAGTCACTCACACACACACACATGCACGCACACTGATCTATCATTCAAAACAACTGTATGTTTACCTTGATCTGAAACACGAATAGCACAGTATTCACAACACACACACACACACCGTGACACCAGGGCTGTGCAGTAATGCTATATGTGCTGTGACTTTCTTAGACTTCAGGGATGTTTTTTGTCACATCGGGGGGGGAAGTGTCATACACAGAGCCACACACAAGTGCTGATATTGTGTAGCAATGCAAAGTAAATAAAGCTTTGTTTTCCTGCAGGCGTGTTTACCAGACTCAGGAAAACCATCGCCTCTTTCTCCGAGCCATTAAAAAATAACACTGTAATTGTAATTGGTGCAACCATTTCTGAACACTTTGTCATTTCAGACTCATCTCACACTCCTGGGAGAAAAAATTTAAACCAGTTTAAAAATAAAATTCACATCCTAGAGTAACAAATATGATCCACTGTAGCACCATTTGCTTAATCTGCCAGCCCCATTCAGAGCAAAACACACAAATTCTGCCGAACTGCGCAACTGCTGGAAGGAAGCATTTCAGATTTTTGATAAAGTGCTAAATTGATTTGACCCAGTCCGAGAGCACCCTGGACTGGGTCAAGCATCAGCAGCCTGAAATCTTGCCCTGGGACAGAGAGATTCAGCAGCCTTTTTCCCCTTACCCCCATTTAGGATTGTTTACTGGACCAAGCAGTTTATTTGATTATACCAGACATAACAATGAACCAAAAGTGGCAGGGGACCAGCTTGAAAAAAAAGAAAGAAAGAAAAAAAAAACTCTTTGTTCACCTTCAGACCGGCCACATCACCCTGCCCCAGTGCAAGAGCGCTCTCTACTGGCCTAACATAGCGTGTGCACCGGAGGGAACGGACCTGCGCTTCGACCGCGCGGACGCTGCGTCCGTCCCTCAGAAACCCGCGACGGAGAGCAAGGCTGTCGCGCCTCTTCAGCGTCACGATGTCGAAACTCCCGCCTTCGCCCGTGAGCGTCTGGGAGAGAAGAACGCTTCCCAGACTTCCCCAGCGCCGACAAGCGCCTGATCAGAGCGGGCGGCCATGTCACACCTCTCTCCACGTCTCTCCCCCCGCTGATAACAGCGCCCTTTAAAAAGCCGTCCCACACCTCCCGTCCCCCCGCCCACGCCCAACTTTCAACGGCACCTCCCGCCCCCCGCCCACGCCCAACTTTCAACGGCGCAAAACGCCATCAGCCAGCGCGCCACACGCGACTGGGAAGAGAGAGGTGCCACTTCCCCCTAAATCACCTCCCACACCCCGCAGCCGCGGACAGGCGCGTACGCGCGCGGTCCCCCCCCCCCCCCCCCGTCTCCGGCAGGACGACAGTTGCCATGGGGACCACCGAATGCCTCTCACGCTGTCGGAGCGAGGCGGTGTGACCGAAACGCGTTCAAACGCCGCGCATCACTCCCTCTGAGGAAAAAAGCGACAGGGGGACGGGGTTTGCGTGGGGAACATTCTGGAAACCTCAGGAGCTCCGGGAACGCGTACTGACACATGACAACCGTGGCACGGCGACGAGGACGGCGCGGTTCGCTGGCGGACGGGGGAAGAATTCGGGGGGGGGGGCCGGGGCGGCGCCTCTAATCCACGCAGAGACACAGACGGGCGGCGTTCTTTAAAGCGCGGCGTGGGGAGCGGTCAGACCCGGTCACGCTTCCCGCTCCGACGGCCGACTTGATCTTTTTAAAAAATACCACCGAATCCTGCTTTCACCCCGTCCTGAAAGGGATGGGGAGATGAATCAAAGCCGCACCGGGCCCCATTTAAAGGCAGCGCACCTTGACGGGTGTGAGGAAGGGAAAAAGGGGCTGGCGTCTGTCTCGTGTCCAACCTGGCATTCAACTCCAAGGCCACACGAGGGAGAAGATAACAAGCGTGCTCTTATCTCGTTAACAAGGAACGTGCCACCTGCATCTCTTCCGGAGATTCATGCGTCTTCGCTTGTCTTCTTCATTCCAATATCAAAGATTAAGGCCGGTTATTAACGACATTTGATGCTGAAATGTTGACGAAACGTCAAGCGGGCAATGAAAAGCGTAACTCTACCCCTCCAGATCGCAGAGCATTGATTTTTGGCTCCGCTCCATCCATCAGCCCAGGTCGGGGGGGTGGGGGGGGGGGGGGGTTAACGGCTCGGCGTGGGGCGCGCGGTACGCCGCGGCCGCGTTCCACCTCAGGCGCGTCGCGGAACCCAGACGGTCAGATCTCGAGAGGGCTGGAGAGGCATCTCGCCTCGCCGTCCGCGAGAAGCACTTAGCGCCGCGCTAACAGGCCATGCGGGGGACGTGCTAGCTGAGCCATCCGCCGATTTCCCAGAGGGCGGCGTGATGCGTTTCACTCACCCTCACGCCGTTCTGCCACTTTTCCGCGACTCATGATCCAGGTTCTAATCGCCGTCTTCGCCTCTGACCCTCCTTGACTTGCAGCGGATGTGACCGGTAAGCAAACATTAGCCTCGTGCCGAAAAGTATCATTTTGAACCTTACCGCTTTTTTTGCCGGGCCCACAGCGCGCAAAGCTAAAGGTGGGCCCGTAGAGCGCAAAGCTATCGGTGGGCCTGTAGCGCGCAAAGCTAATGGTGGGCCCGTAGCACGCAAAGCTAACAATGAGCCCATAGTGTGCAAAGCTAACGGTGGGCGCGTAGCGCGCAAAGCTAACAATGAGCCCATAGTGTGCAAAGCTAACGGTGGGCGCGTAGCACGCGAAGCTAACAGCGGGCCCATAGTGCATGAAGCTAGCGCCAGGCCCGTAGCGCGCGAAGCTAGCGCCACACCCAGGGCGACTCCCAGCAGCACTGCGCTAGCCGCGCGCGGCGCCCCGGCTCTCAGACGGCGGCGCTCTTATCAGTCTGGATGTATGATATAATTAATAAGGGAGAGGAAATGGAGAATTAAAGCCCGCCAGCTCGTTCGGAGCGGGGAGCGATCCGCTGGGACGGGCGTGCGGACCGGGAGACGCCGCGCCGCGCCCCCCCCCCCTCCGCACCCCCCCCGCCCCCGCCCCCGCCCCCTCTCTCCCGGGTACTGTTGTGTCTGATGCGTTCAGCGCTAATCTCACCCTTCGGGGACGTTTGGCGCCATTTTAATTATAGAGCAGGAGGAGCGCTCATTAGCGCGCACACGCCAGTGCCCCTGTGCCAATGACCAGGCGGGTGTGGAATGAGGAGGGGTGAATATGGGGAGGGCCCTTTAATGAGCCAACCGCAGAGCAAAGAGGTCATTATGTACCCGCAAAACACACACTCACAGTACTCACACACACACACACACACACACACACCCACACACACACTCACAGACACTCTCACACACCCACACTCAGACACTGTCACTCACTCACACACACACACACACCCACAGTCAGACACTGTCACTCACACACACACACACAGACATATACACATACACATTCACGCACTCAAACATTTACACAAACACATACACACACACAAACACACACACTCATGCATGCACACATTCTCACTGACACTTAGATACACTCACACACACACAAGCATTTACACACACACTGTAAATCTCCCAGAGCCGGTCTCTGTCACGCTGAGAGAGGGGGGCTCGATGCTGCAGGGCATCCCCGCGGCAATGCCCAGCTCAGACGCCCAGCTGCCCCGCGCCCTCCCGCCGCACCCCCCCCGCCCCCTCGCCCCCGTGCCCCCGAACGCAGGCCAGATCATTAGCGGCGGCAGATCCATTAAGGGCCAGTGGTGTGCCGCCGGTGCGGTCGGCCCGGGCCGGGGCGGGCGGGGGAAAAGCCCGCGGCTCCAAGCTGGCGAGTCATCGGCCGTCTCCATCGGAGCTGCGCTAAGGCCGGGCTATTTCTGTACCCGCCGAGAGTGCGTCCTCAGCCCAAACTGCTCTCTAATCCATTCGCCACTTAAAGCGCCCTGCCCTCCATTCCCCCCAACCCCCCCAACCCTCCCCCCCCCTCGCTTGGGCCGTGTCGCTTAATGACACGCCACGGGGCGGTGACGCGACGGCTACCGCTCCCCGCCGCCCGTGCTCCTCGGCCCACCCTCGCCGCCCGTGGTCCTCGCCCCACCCTCGCCGCGCTCGCTACGGTGAGCCGTTGCGTATAAGAGCGTCTGCTGGGCGGCTGGAGGTAAATTATCGGTTGGCTAGCAGGCGGGAGAGCGATGGCGGTGCCTCCGCGCCCCCCCCCCCCCCACCACTTCCCCTGGCGGAACGGACGGCGTGTCAGGTGCGCTGGCGGGTCGTATCGCGGCCGTCCGCGGGGAGCTTTAATTGCGTCGCTGGGGAGCCCCCGCGGTCCGAATCGTCAATTACAGACGCGGCGGCTGCAGACGCGCGGCGCTGGCGCGGGAACAGCGCTGATTGCAATCAATGCGCCGTGGCGGGCCAGCTGAGGGAAACGGGGAAAGGCCAGCGGCGCGGTGTGTGTGTGTGTGTGTGAGCGTGTGTGAGCGTGTTTGTGTGTGTGTGTGTGTGTGTGTGAGTGTGTGTGTGAGCGTGTGAGTGTGTGTGTGTGAGTGTGAGCGTGCCTGTGTGTGTGTGAGCGTGTGTGTGTGTGCGAGTGTGAGCGTGCCTGTGTGTGAGTGTGTGTGTGTGTGAGTGTGTGTGAGTGTGTGTGTGTGTGTGAGTGTGAGCGTGCCTGTGTGTGTGTGCGTGTGTGTGTGTGTGAGCGTGTGTGTGAGCGTGTGAGTGTGTGTGTGTGTGAGAGTGTGTGAGTGTGTGTGAGTGTGTGTGTGTGTGAGCGTGTGATTACCGACCGCACGACAGGACCGCGTACCGCGGCGCGGCGGGCGCGGAGTTATCGCCGAGGCGACCGCGTGATCACAGCGCCGCCTCCAAATGGGAAAAGCGCAGGGGGCCAATCTGACTGATCCGCTCCTGCGCGCCGAACCGCGTTAGCCGCATTCAAACAAGCCTGCTTTTAAACGCGCGATCCGCCACCAGAAAAACTATCTGTGCATCGATCCTCAATCGTCTGAAACAAAACATAATGTACAACAAAAACAAGAATTGGGCTTGAAGTAATGAGGTTTGAGAGCGCAGTCTGACATCAGGAGGAGGCTCACACACACTGATGCGCTATTCTCAAACGTTTTATTTCTCCTCCAGGTCTTTTGACGTTCGTGTCTTGCCATGTTAAGGTGAAGCGGGACTGCATTTTCACAGAGAAAGGTGGATCACTGGAGGTCAATTCGCATTAACGGACAGGCGCTGGCCCCGCCTCCGCTCGGCTCACTTTGCCTGTGGCCCCAGAGAGGTTAATAAAAACCGTCACCTTCAAACGGGGGGGGGGGGGGGGGGTGAGGAAACGAGGGAGCCCGGACTACATCGCGTTCAATTCCGCTCTAGACCCAAAGCGCGGAGCCGTTAAAAACATCCGGAAAATACAGCCCCCCCCTCGCCCGCTAATCACAGGTTGCAGGCCCAGATTAGAGACGCCCCCCCCCGCCCCCCGCCCCGTCACTAGCCGGGCTGCAGCTGGCGATAAAAAGGTGGGCCCGGGCCCCGTCCGCGGTCGAGGAAGATAAAGCGGGGCGATAAAACTTCCTAAAACGCCCCCCAGGGCGGCGGCGGCGGGATGATGAGGAAAGAGCCCAGCGCCGCGGCAGGACAGGGCCTCAGAGCGGCAGCGGAGCAGCGCAAACACGGCAGCCTTCGGGCCCCGCGTCCCCCGCGTGTTTACACGCAGAGAGGCTTTAACCAAAGTCAAACACCAGCCCCAAACTTCAATAAAAATAATGGTCTGCGTTTAGGAAGGCCGCGTAGAGGGCAACGCTGCCTTCGTCTCGACACGACTTTGGGGGGGGGCAGGAAACAGCCGTCGAACACGGAGGGCAACACGCCGAGCCTCTTTAATAAAACACGCTCCCGAGGAGGAGGACAGGGACAAAAAAAAACAAAAACAATCAGCCGGCAACTGCAGCTCCTGGCTGACGCCACCTACGGGCAGGAGCGCTGTGCTGTTTCCGGAAAGCACGGGCCAGTTCTCAGGCCTGCGTTCGTCATCGCTTTGCATGGCGAACAGCTCCACGCCGTCCATAGCTACGTACACGCTAAGAAAGAGAAGAAAGTAAAAAAAAAAAAAAAACAGAAGCCAATGGGGGCCCAGAGCTGCATCAGGCACATCTGCCCTGTTTGAAGAGAAGTTGAAAAAGGCAGGAGCTGTGTTCTGGGGAGCGAGCCCTTCCCCGCAGGCCTGGATTTCAGAGGAGATGAATCAGGGGGAAGTGAAAGGAGGCTTCGCTCGCATTGACACGGGGGTGATTGAAATGGCAGCACTTTGTGGAGAGCGGAGAAACAGCGCGGAGAGAGCAGCGGGGTCCGTGGACCGAGGGGGGAGCGGGGGCCGCTGTCGAAAGCTGCAGCCCAGAGAACAGGCTCATCCAGTGGCAGGCTGCCCAGGCTCCCGGACAGCCGAGAAATCTCCTCGCGCTCGCAAAGCCCATCTCTCGCTCTCCCCACACATACTCTGAGAGCCTCTCTCTCTCTCTCTCTCTCTCTCTCTCTCTCTCTCTCTCTCTCTCTCTCTCTCTCTCTCTCTCTCTCTCTCTCTCTCTCTCTCTCTCTCTCTCTCTCTCTCTCTCTCTCTCTCTCTCTCTCTCTCTCTCTCTCTCTCTCTCTCTCTCTCTCTCTCTCTCTCTCTCTCTCTCTCTCTCTCTCTCTCTCTCTCTCTCTCTCTCTCTCTCTCTCTCTCTCTCTCTCTCTCTCTCTCTCTCTCTCTCTCTCTCTCTCTCTCTCTCTCTCTCTCTCTCAATGTAGCACGGCGCACTCTGTAAGTAAATTCCTCTCCTGTAACCTGTCCGGGAACAGCGCCGTCCAATCAAAGCGACACACACCGGGAGACAAAAGCTGTGTCTCCTCCTCTACTGCAACAAAAAAGGGGAAAAAAAAAAGAAAAGAAAGCACTTAGATTGTAAACCCACTCACGGGCCCGTGGCCGGGGGAGTCAATACTGTTTGTGCTCTGCGAGGCGACATCGTGTCACCAAGTGTCCTGATTGGTTACCGTTACTCGCAGTCCCCACCAGCACAGTCACCCCCACATCCCCGCTCCTCTCCAGACAGGCCACCGCGTCCACATCCCCTCAGCGCACCCCTGGGGCCTACACTATTTCTGCCGCCCCCCCCCCCCCCCCAGCCTCCCAGGCAGATTAAAGGGCGTGGCAGGCAGGGAGCCATGCCGTAGAGCGGGCAGGCGGCAGGCCGGAGCACAGCCCCGCCTCGCCCCTTCTCCCATTCCCACTGAAACTTAAGACGCGAGCGCCGATAGCACCGGCAGGGCAGCGGCCACTTAAATCACACTTAAATAACGCTAACTCCATTACCCAGAGCACTCCGCTTCTTGGGTAAACTGAATCTGGGGCTCGGAAGGACTGCTCGCAGCTCGTGAGGATGTGGCACAAAACCAGGTAACGATGATTCTTCTGTAACCAGGAAACAAGCAATTTTTTGTTTCTGCCTCGTATGCACTGGTGTACATATTCTATTATGTAGAACAGGGAGATGTGAAAATAGCGCTCCCAATTCAAAGCAATGTCAGTTCCACGCGTAATGACAATAAGCCACAAGCTGGGAGACTCCACTCCAGTGCATTAAACCTGTTAACCTGCTCCTAATAAAACCCGGAAGGGGTCTAAGTGCTCTGGATTGGGAGTGCCGCTTCCCTCAGGGCGAGGAGCAAAGGAAGTGGAGCCTGAGAGAGCACGCACAGCTCTTCCTGTCCGCTCCGCTGCGCAGGCTACAAAGGAACCTCTGCTAATGGATGAGACTGAAGTTTGGTGTTTATTTCCCCAGATGAGTAAGACTCCGGAGCAGGACAGAATGTGCAAACTCGACGCTTTGCCGAAAATTATGGAGACAATTAAGATGCGACGCAAGGGCAATTAGACCGCAGCAGAGTGAGGCTTTCTGGGCAGGAGGCTAGCAGTGATGCAGTGTGCTAAGGAGCTCAGCAGCGGTACGGCACGTTAGCGAAGGCTAGCAGTGGTACAGTGTGCTAAGGAGCTCAGCAGCGGTACGACACGTTAGCGAAGGCTAGCAGTGATGCAGTGTGCTAAGGAGCTCAGCAGCGGTACGGCACGTTAGCGAAGGCTAGCAGTGATGCAGTGTGCTAAGGAGCTCAGCGGCGGTACGGCACGTTAGCGAAGGCTAGCAGTGATGCAGTGTGCTAAGGAGCTCAGCGGCGGTACGGCACGTTAGCGAAGGCTAGCAGTGATGCAGTGTGTGCTAAGGAGCTCAGCGGTGGTACGACATGTTAGCGAAGGCTAGCAGCGGTACAGTATACAAGGCTGACTTGGCGGGAGGGCATATCTGCCATCCCAATAACAGCTCCGCCGTCCGTTTACCTGTCACAGGTAGGGAGGCCGTTACTTTCAGACGATCGCTGTCGCACCCGTCCTATTCGACGCTCGAGGACCCAGCGAAAGGCTGAGGGTCACGGTGCGTGAGTGAGCGGTCCCAGAGGACAGTGCGCCAAGCCCCCCCCCCCCCTCAGGTCTCCGGGGGTGGGCGGGGGGGCCGTTTGGGGCGATGGGTATTGAGTCACGGGGTAATACGCTGGGCTTTGAGGGGGGGGCCTGGGGCCCTGTAGCACCCGCTCCCGTTTCCTGTCAGGCACGACTGCAGAAACACCCCCCCCCCCCGGGGATCCCTCGCTCCGCTTTAATGTTCTTCTTCCATTTTCTCGCCTCCTTTGTTTGTTCACTTGTTTGGCCCCCGAGGACAGAATTAGAGTGGTGTGGATCGCAGGGCTTTTTTTTTTGAGCTATGTTTATTCATGATCCGTTCAGCTGACAAACGCACGGCACGGGTAACGATCGCTTTGCTCTCTGGGTAAAGCGACTCTCGCACGTGCGCGCGATCCCAACTGGCGTATTGAATACCGTCGTGCCCTTCCACACACGCGTGCGAGCGCGCTTACGCACCGGAGGCGTGTCTGTGTAAGGGCGTGACGCGCCAGCGCGCTCGCACAAGTGTAACAGCTAAAAAAAAGAAGTGTGAAAAAAACACACAAGCCTTGAAGGCATCTAACCTTGGCGATGAATTAAAAGGACAAAAGTGCGTGCGGTCATTGCAACGACAAACTGCAGGGCGGCGCCATGCCTCGAGGTCATTCCCACCGCTCACGCCCAAAAAGCGAAGCCCCACGGACGCGTGTGAAGGAGGGGAAATGGAGCGCTCCGCACTACGCCTCGGGCCTTTCATCTTACACACGCTGGCGTGGAGACCATGGCCACCAGAGACCACGAGAGCCAGGGAGGAGGAGGCCCCAAAACCCAGCTAACGATACCCAGAGAGGCATGCATCAGCAAGGGCTACGTTAGGCCACACAGGCGCCGCCGATAGCCGCTAACTGCTAACTGCTAACCGACGCGCTGCAGTGAAATAAAGGAGAGCGCAGCAAGACTCACAGTGGCTCTGCCCACCGATCCGTCTTACAGCCCCGCCTCACACTCACGGTATTAAAAAGATGCGCTACAGACCTTTAATTTTGAGAGGAACGCATGAAAAGCAAGGGAATTTCATTAGCTTTGCTGCGGTCGGACAATGAAATATTAGCATACCGTATATTCACCTCTTCCTGGGGAAAAAAAAATATAATAAAAGCACCGCGGGAAGATTTATGTGTGGAAAATAAAAGATTGACAAAGATATGGTTTAAAAAATGATATCTTTATCGCCTACACCTGTGAGATACACAGGCACAGGGAGGAAGAGAGGGAGAAAGATGGCAGGGAGAGAGGCAGAGAGAGATGAGAGAAAGAAAGAGAGGGAAGGAGAGAGAGAGAGAATAGGGACAGAGAGGGAGGGAGGGAGAGAGGAAGGAGAGAAAGGGAGAGAGATACAGAGCTGGAGAGGGAGAAAGGTAGAGAAAGACAGAAAGGGAGAGAGAAAAAGAGTTAAGACACGGTTTTGTCATGAATAATGGGAGTGAGTTAACTGTTTAAGAACACATGCTCGCTAATCCACAGGACAAGAAGATTTTAAGCTGGATGAAAGTGGAGACAGAAGCTAATGAGCTAGAGAAGAACAAAGAACTTTCGTTTAACAGGAAGACGCACAGAGCAGGAAGCTTAGCGCCGCTCCCAGCCATTACACCATCCACGCAGGTGACCCAGAGGAGCAGCGCAGCCAACCCAATAATCAGGAACCTTTTTAACGGCGCCTAAGATCAGGCCTGCGAACTCCCCGCCCCGACCCAGACCGTGACCCCCTCTCTCTCTGTGATGTCACCGGCGCAGCGAGGGCTGGGACAGCTGTCCACCTTTTCGCCTTGCAGCCCGCAAATTCAGCCCGGCGACCATAGAGCGGTCAGCCCGCTAGAGCGGCCCCGTCCGCCGGGGGAAATAAAGGGAAAAGGCCTGAGTGAGAGAGAGAGAGAGAGAGAGGGAGGGAGCAGCGGCCCGGCCTGCAGCAGCTCCAGCCCTGCTAACCCACCCTGAGTCCCACGGGCACTTCCAGCGAGCAGGGCCGCGCCCAGGCAGTCTCCTGGAGATTTTCAATAAGCGCAAAAAATAAACGAGCGAGCAAGTGGGCGACCGAGGGCACGGGTGGTACACAAAGAGAGAGAGAGAGAGAGAGAGAGAGAGAGAGAGAGGGGGGCGGGGGGGGGGGGAGGTGGGGTGCAGACACAGAAAAGCGGACCTTAAACCAACACTACATTTTATGAGAAGATGTTAAGTGAGCGGCAATTGCCTAAATGGGCCTCTTCTGAGCCCAGAAGATTAAAATCAGTAGGACGTCGTGGGAAGGCGTTATTAACTGGAAACGGCGGGAATCTGGAGGAAAAACAGGAGACTTCTGACTCCCTGAATCCAGGTCACCCCCCGTGGCCCTTTTAATGTACAATAAACTAATTACAAGCCATTAATATTTAAGCAGCTCATTTTGGCCCGCGTCTGATTTATTAAAATATGGCGGAGATGAGTAAGTAAAATGGCTGACCCCAAGAGAGGCTCAGTGGGCTAGCAGCACCAAACAGAGAGAAATTAGCATAGGGGCGCATTCGCTTTATTGAGACAAATTGTCCCGGCGTACGAGGGCAATTAGAAATTATTCCTTTTGTGAAAGGAAGTGAAAGCCCTCCGAGTCTTCTCTCTATGTTAGCGCCAAACCTGATTAGCCGCCCCGCAGTTTTGTCCGGTCCGAAAAAACGCGAAGGGGGTGACCGGCGCGTGGCGACCGCTCCCGGGCCACACGCGAGCTGTGGGGGGGGGGGGGGGGGGGAAGCCAAAAGCGCTCATTTTGGCTCACAGCGGGGATTCTAATGAAGCGCGCTTGGCCGCGAATCACGCCGCTGAGCCCAGCCTGTGTTTACAGGAGCAGAGCAGCGGCCTTAACTCTTTACACGCAGCAGACACCCAGCTCCGCATGTTACAACATTTATGAGGGACAGACTGAAAGACCGTCCAGCTTCGAAGCAAAAATGATCAAACTCGTAAAAAAGACATGACCAAATATGGCAATGTGGCAACGGATGTTCTAAACTGTAAGGTAGCACTGGAAGCACCTGTTAGCCGCTGAAATATCGTCCAGCTTAGATGTGAAGAGAACAGAAAGAACACTGGAATACAGGGTGAGCGTAATTCCAAATTTAGATTTGCGAAGCAACAAAACCGCTTTAGAACGTTCCAGAGAGGAGCTTCAGCGTTGTGGACTACCCGTCTCAGAACGTCTGAGGCCGGCACTTGCCATCGCAAGCGAATCAACTAGCCTAATCTTAGATGGCGAGTTTCAGAACGTTGAAAGAGTCGCCAGTTGCAGCCCGCCACGTCGCTAATCTGCGATGCGAACCGGGCTTACAGCAGCGCTGCTCAGCTCCAGGTCCGGCGGATCTGCAGATATTCCTGATTACCTCACTAACGAGCTCACTCCCTGAACCCAGGCGGCGGCAGGATAATTAGCGAAATCAGGCGTTGCGGCGCACGGCTGGAGCGAAAACCTGCAGACGCTGCGGCCCGCAGGACCCGGAGTGGAGCTGAGCAGCGCGGGTCTGAAGAATCCATCTGCACCGTGGCAGGCAGGAGGACAGGAAGGACGGGAAGGATGCAGGGGCAGAGCATCCCAGCAGCTCCTCACAGCAGCAATAAAAATGGGCGGCCTTCGGGGGGCGACGGAGAGCGATCAAGCCCGGTGTTCACGCTCACACACACGCGCGCCATCGACAGAGGGTCCGCTCGGCCCTCCTGCCCCGGACCGATAACTCACTCCACTCTCCCGCTCGGCCCGAGGTCATTAATCAGAGCCGGGGGGGGGGGGGGGGGGGGGACTAATTTCTCCGAGGGCGGCGAGTGATTTGATTTGTGGGGCCCGACGTCCCTTCCATTAATTCCCCAAAAAAGTTTATCAGGCGACACGAGGACCCCTGAAGGATCACGGCACGCGGTGATAAGGGGGGGGGAGGGGGATTACGCGACGGCAGCCGTTAATTCGCCTGTAAATTGGCGCGGGCGGCGGCGGCGTCCGGGGGCTCCCGCTCTCCGCTTGCCTTCCCCGGTCTCCGCCGTGGACGTTTTCTCCCGGCGGGCCTTGTGTCTCTGCGTCGTGTCGCCGAATTAACAGCTGGTAATCGGGGGGGGGGGGGGGGGGGGTAAAAAACGACGGGCGGAACATCTGATTGGTTCGGGTGGCGGGCCGGGACAGCGAGGCCCCTCCCGGCGCCGGGTCACATGTCCCGCCCCGCCCGCTCGCTCGCCCGCTCACCCGCCCACCGGGGCCTCGGGCACCAGAGCGCTTCTGATGGCAAGCGGCGGCGGGCCGGCGGTAACAGGCTTATTAGGGACTTCTTAGAGGGCGCGGGCTGCCGCTGGACCCCCGCCGGGCCGCCATTACACCGGCTCTGGCAGGGTCATTATCGCCCGGCTGCACCCCGCAGACCCGCTCCCGACCAGCGGGCGGCATGGCGTGGGGGCGGGGGAAGAGGTGTGTGTGTGTGTGTGTGTGGGCGAGGGGGGGTGTGTGGGTGCATGTGTGTGTGATGCTGATGGGGGCGGAGTGGGGAGGAGCCTGAATGAGCAGCAGCTTTTCAGGGATTGGATAAACCCTGGATGACAAACAGAAGCGGGAGGGGTATGTTTGTCTCCAGGAAGCCAGGGTGAACTGGAGGTGTTTCAGACCTGTTTTTAGACCGGACCTTTAGCACCCGTAACACCGCTAACCTCAGATGACTCAGAGACGGCAGGACAACTGGCAGGCGCAGGTAGTGGAGCGTTAGCGCTAAAGCTGTCAGGCGCCAGCAGCTTACGGCGCAATAAAGGATCCAAGGTGTGAAAAGTGTGAAATGTAAATACAGTGAAGATTAGCCGACACGGGGAGACGTGGCTGAGAGTCTCTAAGTATACACGAGCACGCTCACTCCAGAGATCCCCTCAGTAATATCACTGCCTCACTCACCCTGTTCCGTTCTTCGTACGCAGTCTTACGTGGAACCGGGGGCTAAACGATTTACAATACCCCACGCAACACTACACTGTTATTACCTGCTCCGCAGATTGACGTGAAAAACACAGTAATCGCAGCTGTTATATTATGTTAACATAGCGTGCTATTAAATGTTGTCTGAGTGTAAAAATAGACGGGAAACATTTTCCAGCTCGAGTTAAAAATGGAAGCAGGGTTAAAGTCCCAGCAGAAGTGCACATTTGGGAAGAGTGCAAGTGTGCACTGTGGAAAGCCTTCTTAAAGAGGATGCAGTCTATGCCAACGCGTCACTCCATAAGACAGCGGTAACCAATCCCGTTCCTGGAGATCTACCATCTTGTTGGTTTTCATTTCAACCTTAATTTGTCATCTGATTCCACTGAACAGCAGCTCAATAACATCTCTAGCTGTTGAATGAGACGAGCTTTGTGAGGGCTGGAGTGAAAACCTCCAGGACGGTAGATCTCCAGGAACAGGGTTGGTTACCACAGCTATAGGAGAAATGTTCTGGCTTGTTCTGTGAAAACAAGGCGCTGGATTCTGCAGTCCCCGCTCATTAAAAGGCACTAAGGCATCAGACAAGAGAGAGAGCTCTGCAAGGGGTGCCCTAGACCCCACGCCGGGGGGGGGGGGGGGGGGGGGCGGGGGGTCTGGGGGTATTCTCCAGTGGAACACACATACATTACAGCGTTGTGACAGGCCAATTATTTCAACACATCTTCATTAGGCCAGTCAGTGTTCCTTCAGCAGAGGAAGGAACCAATAGCGTTTCTCTCACGCTGGTCAATACCAGCCCCCCAGTGACCCCCCCCCCCCCCCTCCAGGAAGCATCCAAAACCAGAGCCACTACTGGCCAGCGTGGGTGCTCCACTGGTTAGGGTTACTGGGGAAGGTAAAAACACCCCCCCCAAGTCATTTCATACGCTACTAGTTAACCAGTTTGGCGACTTCTTACTTCATTCAAGTAAGACAAATAAAATCCACTTGCTTTCACTTTCCAGCCAACCGGGTCCCTCTGAGCTTCAACTTCTGACCCGCTCTCGCGAATTTGAGCGCACCACATAAAGTGTTGCGCGTTTTATAAAAGTTCTGGCTGCGAACACTAAGACGGCGCATCCTTTCCCCCGTGACATGTTATTATTTTTTTATTTTTTATTTTTCTATCTGAGAAAGAGCTGTGGACTGCAGAAGATAAGAGCGGTGTCACAAACATCAAAGCCAGCGTACGGGCGAACACACACGCGACTGTTAGCATAGCAGGAACAGGAAAGGGCCCGCTATCTTTTCAGTAGTCAACATCGCCTGCGGAGGAACCCTATTAGGAAGGGGGGGGGGTGGGGGGGGGTAGTCAGTGGGCATCAATCTTTTTTGGACTGCGCGCCGAAGCTCCACCGCTAAAATTGCTTTTGGAATGCGGCGGGCCGTGATGCGTCGCGTTTGATCCGCCGAGCCCGACGGCGGCTGAGCTGCTGATTGGTGCCGCCGCGCGAAGGAAGGGGGGGCGGGGGGGGGGGTGGGGGCTGGTGGGGGGAGCAGAATAGACAGAGGGAGTCTGAGGGGAACGGAGGAGGATGGAGGAAGGAGAGAGGGGGGGTGGGGGGGGGCAAACAAATAAACAACTACAAGGAAATGAAAGAAAAGTTTAAAAAAAAGAAAAAATGAAGTCTGAGTCACCGCAGCAGAACCAATTTAAATACGACAAACGGCAAGAGGCGGCGAGTGTGAGGCGCTAGCCCCGCGGCACGTTCGGGCGGGGCCGCGTGTTGGGGGGGGGTGCCTTAACGCATCCGCCGAGCGGTAGCCGGGCCGACCCCACCTCGGGGGGGGGGGGGGGGAATGGGAATGCTGATCTTGCTGACTCCGCTACAGCGAGACTGGAGGTGAACCCCCCCCCCCCCCCCCCTTTCCCTTCCACCCTCTCTGTAAAGATGGGGTCGATCCCGCGAGGTGAGAAGTGGCTTAAAACCCAATGAATATCAAGGCGCTTCATTACCGTCGCGGCTGGCCCCGGGGCCAGGCGGAAAGAGCAGCCGTAGGGCGCGTAAGCACAACGTACCGCCGGGCCTACATCGCCATTCTGAACCAATCAATCAATCAGATGTCATTTTCATACAGCGCTCCTGGCACGGAGGCGGCCCCCACAGCACCTCACTGGGGCGACCGCCTCCCAAAAACCCCTCCGTCAGTACCGCTGAGTTCAGACAGCCGGATGCAGCCGCTGCTGCAGTCAAGTGGCCTAATTGGAAATACAGTAGGAATCTGATCCTATTTAAGAGGCTGGAAGCGGGGCTTAAATCCCTGTTGATTATGGAAACCCTTTCTTCTATCATTAAGTCTTTAGAAAGTGGGCTCTTGAAACAGCGGGTAAAGGCTGTACGGCATTAGTACGCTCGCTGTGATTTTGAACTACAGAGGATGAATTTGCAATACTGTACTTGTCTTGATTGTATCCTGAGACCAGGACAGGAATACCAATCCGAAAAGACGTATTAGCAAAATCAACTTTAAAAGAGTAACTAACAGTACTGCATCAACCCAAGCAAGGCCCCAAGGGTATTTTTGTATCGCTTTCCATGCACGCAAGCAAAAACTACAATTCCCATGAAGCACTGAGTTGACAGAGGTCTTCCTGCAAGGCAGGAAAACCCTACACAACAAGGAGCACACTTAAGCCAACATTGATCACCAAACTTAACGTTTAGTTATAAATACCATCCTGGAAGAGAAATATAAAAAAAAAAAATTAATAAATAAAAATAAATAAATAAATAAAAAAATAAAAAATAAATAATAGAGACTTGGGTTAACAGTACAAACACTCCACTACATAAATAAAGGGGCAATTTTCCAGACAAATGAAGCTGGTTTCTTCCAGCGACTGCTTTGGCAGCTCCGCAGCGAGGATTTATGGTCCTTCGTAATACCCTGCGATGGTGAAGCCTTATGAACTCATTCCGCCAAGTCCCCCTCCACCTGAACCCGCTCTCCGACCGCGACGAGCGTGACGGCGGCCTCCCCGCCGCGTCCGGGGGATGGATGCCTTCCGCGCGACGCGCGCGACATCTGTCGACCGTATTTTCAGCGCCTCGGCGCGGGGCGCGTCGGCCACCATCGCGTCGCTCCGTACGGCTCCCCGCGATGGAAGCGGGAAAAGCAACAGGCTCGCGCTCTGAGGAAACTTTGCGGTAAACTCGACGTAAAAAGTCTAAACGAAAAAAAATCGCTTTGGAGGAACGCGGGGCACCGTCGCTGAAGAGGGGCGGACAAAGAATCGGTTTCCGCCGTGCGGGAGCTCATTTTCCCCCCCGCTTTTAACAGAAAACCCGCTTAAAAATGTGTTTTTGTCCCCGTGTCTCTGACGGCCCCGTCTGCACGTGAAACGCGCCGCGCTAACAAACCGTGCCGAGAAAGAGCTGAACCAGCGCGAGCGCTGTGGGCTTCACCGACGCGCCGCCCTAATGGCTGCCCCGCGAGGAACCGTCCTCGCCGCGTTTACAGCCTGCCATGAGTACAGCGCTTCACTTCAGCAAAAGGCTCTTAATCTTTCGGTTATTTTGCAAAAAAAAAAAAAAAAGAGTGAGATTACGAAACGAGCACGAAGCTGTTCCGGGCGCAAAAAACAGCTTGCGAACGGCAAAAAAATCCACGCCGCACTGCTAATTTCAGCCTTCGGAAGCGGCAATTACACCTCAGGTGTAGCGCCCCCTCAGACGTCAGCGCTGCTAAATGGGATTCAGAGTTCATTACTCGCAACCTTAATTAGGTACGATGTTCTTCCACACACCGTACTAATTTAAAAGGTGTTTTCATTCGCGCGTTTGTTTGTTCTATCGCCGCCACCCCCCCCTCCCCCCCCCTTACCTCCTCCTATCCTTCCCAGCCCCCCCACCTCATACCCCCCCCCCCCCCCCCCCCCCCCCCCCCCAGTGCACCCACCCTCAAGACATGAGCACAAAAAAAAGGAACAAACAAACAATCTACTGTATCATTCTGGGGAAGAACCCTCTGGAGTCTTTTGATATTAGAGAGGTGCGGCAGAGCTGGCAGTGTAGCGGGGTAGCAGGGAGGGGCGGGTTTCTGCTGCAGTGTGGAGACCGTGACATCGCTCCCAGGTCCTCTTTCGGCTCTTCATTAGCCTCCGCTCTGAGATCTATCGCCCCTGCTTCGTCCCCGCCACCCCCCAGCCCACCCCCCCCCCCCACCCCCGATTAGCATTATGCCAGCAAATGGCATCGTAGCATTCTGGCTTAAATTGCTGTTTATTTCAATTTGCGCGGGAGACGCGATAGCTCTGTACGCTGGGGCTCTGTACACGGGGGCCGTGTGCTGATTGGCTGGGGGCCAGGGCAGCAGTCAGCCACACGCCCGGGCAGTGGGGGGGGGGGCTTAGGTTGAGCAGACGTGAACAGGGTTTCCTCTACACGCACGCCTATAGGGAAGCTCACACACCTGATATTCCCACTAGCTGCATGACAGGCCCTGGCTGATGTGCGTATAACACCCCCAATTACCCTGCCTCCCACCCCAAGAACCCCCTGCAGTACATTAGGAATCAGAGCAGTGAGTACACACACTGTCAAGGCATCGTCATGGCAACATGACCCCCCGCCCCACCTTCCCCACAACCTCCACCTCCAAATCCCACCCACCCTATCAAAAGCCCGCCAAACCGCCCCACTTAGTCAACCAACAAGTTGGGTAGAGCGGCCGCGCGTGTGAGAACAAACTGCCCAACACTGAGAGAGAAAGCCTCCCAGCACCGACCGGCCCAGCGGGCTCTCAGCGGCGGTTATCGGAGCGTGACTACAGCCGCGCCCGCCTCCGGAGCCGCCCGGCTACGAGCGGGCCTCCCTAGCAGCCGCCCGCGCCAGCGCCAGCCGAAACCGAAGCCCTCGTCCCGCTAACTGCGGCGAGATTTCAGCGCCACGTCCGCCGATCGCCCCGCAGACAGACATGTTCGTTACAGGAATGAGGAAAAGAAAAAAAACACAGTTCTTCGGATAATTAACGTTTCACAAAAGCAAAAAAAAAAAAATTAAATTAAACTAAATTCTCAAAGTGGCAGGAAGTGAAGGCGCCTGCCATGGAGTGGCAGTAACGAAGCGTTGTTAATTAGCCATCGGAGGGAAACGAGGCCTGCTTACCTTTCGACTTGGTGGAGAAGTTGAGGGTGAGTTCGGAGAGGAGGTCGGAGGACTCAAACTTCTCCTCTTTCACTTTGATCCAGAAGCAGTTCTCCGCCATTTCCTGAGGCACGATCTGCAAACACACGTTTCTTCATAACAGGGCGCACAGCTTCACTCTCCAAACACACCAGTGCTAAGACTGTTCCCTGTATAATGTCCCTTCAAAGGCAGGGTATGTTCACGTTCATGGTGCCTACTGGAAACAACAACTGGAAGCAAGGGAAAGACTTGGCAAAACATACTAAATAAACCATAAGAAAGAGAGTTCTTCATATTGGTGAAAACAGATGTTTCTTTTGGGATTTTCACCAGAGTTCTTCATATTGGTGAAAACAGATGTTTCTTTTGAGATTTTCACCAATTCGCAGCAGTTTTAATGAGTCAAAGTTGTTCAAATAGTCGTGTGACCCAGGTCTGAAAAAAAAAAAAAATTTAATAAAATAAATTGACTTAAGCGCGCATAATCATTGTGGAAACCTTCCAGCCTAACCCGCGTGTTCACTGTTAATGATAATTCAAACTACTCTTTCAAGTGCATTAATATGCGCGGCCGGACAGGTTTGCGTCAGGCAGACTCTGCTGGGCGAATGCAGCCGCTGAATGATCAAGGCCGGGGGAGGCAGGGTGAACCCGGGGCTGGGAGGACATGAAAGCCTCCGGTGGGAGGTCTCTGGAGGAAAAGCGCAAAGCGTTTGAACTCGGCGCACGTGGAAACACGACCCCCCCTCTCTGTTTGTTCTCCTCTCCATTTCACCCTGCTTGGCGCGACAGGCTCCACCCCTCCACATGGTGCCTCCATGTTGAATCTCCAGGGATAACGAGCCGTAAAAGAACCATGTGACGCGTGCCATGACGCTGGCGCTCGGCGGCTAATGGTTGCTGGGTTACCCGTTAGCGCCTCCCCTTACTGCAGAGCCAATGATGTAAGTGCGCCTAACGAGACGAGACGGCGAAACTCCTGGAAGGAGCACATGGCAGCACACAGTTCCTGTAAAACCAGGAAGTGAGCCCTAAAATAGCGCACCGCTGTCACGGAACAGCAACGACTGATGTGGGTGCTTCCGAAAATCCTCCAGGCCTGTCGGAGCCTGAACTGATTAGGGAAACAATAATACAATCAGCACCACTACAGTCAACCCCACAATTTCCCCATTTCGTGCTAAAATGGCAGTCATTTTATATACCAACATCTATACTTTCCACTGGTCCAGAAGTGGCCAATGTCGTCACAGGTTCCACGACTTGTACATGTGCATATGCATACAAATAAGGCATCACAAACAGTTTTCAGACAAGGCAAGAACAATAGCCTTGTACAATAAATAAAACTATTACAAGGCAACTACCACTTCCTGTTTACATCCATTCTACAGCAATTCTTTCTGACTTTGGTTCATTTTGATTAAAACCAGAGAGTGAATTTAGCTCGAGGCCTACCCCCTTTCCAGTGTTTACATCCATTTATGTCATCACTCTATCACTACTGACGTCTAAATGCATACAGTGTGTGTTCATCTTTTCCCTGACACAGTATGAAAGAGCCCACAACAGAATCTTAGCACCACTTGCTATCGGTGTGCGAAGGCAGTTATCTTGCCAGCTTTTTTTGTTTTCTTTTTGTTTTGCTTGAAGAAAAACACCAAATAAAACGCGGTCTGAAAAACGGGGGAGCAGATGACGGGTATCGACTGCTCCTCGGCCCTCGGTCGGCGTGGCAACGTGGCGCCGCGTGCTCGATCACTCCTCTACGGCGACTCTGAGCGCGCTCCGTATCTCTCTCTCCGACCGGCCCCTCGCAAACTAATTATAACATCAAATTCTCCGCGCTGATGAATCCCCTTCTTCGCGGCGTGCCGCGGAGCGGGGGACTTCCCGCTCAGACCTGAGAGCGCCTGAGAGAAGTTCAAGCCCGCCCCCGGGTCACAGGCAAATAACTTTCTCAAAGAGATAAATAACCGGGCTGGGATCCGTCTCTGCCAGGCCCAGGCTGGCTCTAGGAAGTCAGACGGGCTCCGAAAAACGCTCTTAATTATTTATTTGGAAAAACAGAGGCTCCCCTTAAAACGAAGCAATTAAGGAACGGGCCGGGGAGCCGGGGACGGCTAACCTGGCTCTGTTTTAAGTGATGTGAAGCCGCCTCAGCTCTCCCCCCGCGGGGGGGGGGGGGGGGGGGTAATGGGGAGGCCGAGGGCCTGGGCCGTGTGCAGCAGGCCTCAGACGCGGGCCGAGCCACCATTTACCTTCCCTTAAACGCGCTCCCCTCCCCAGCGTAGGCGTTCACAGTGTAGGAGAAATTAGTTTACAGCACCTCCGGGCCACAATCTCCCGCGAAGCTGCTTGAAAATCCGTTACATGCTTTAAAAAAAATGTGTTCCCTCGATTTATTACTTCTGGCTGCATTTACTTTCAGTGCAACTCACCCACCCCCCCACCGCCCTACTTCCTAGTACCCCCACCCCACCCCCACCCCCACAGAGGTGGCGGGGTCTCCTGCGGGTGAATATCTTTTTTTTTTTTTTTTTTTTTAAAGCAAAAGGCAGAAACTCACTTTCTCTCTCTCTCTCTCCTCTCTCTCTCTTACCTCCCACAATCACTCTTTACTTCAGCAAAGATTCTTTCCTTCCAGAAGATTTCCCAAATATAATTACAGACAGGTGGTGCCTCTCCAGCACTCATCAGGCGGAGAAAATTATAATCATAATCAGGGAAATATTCAGAGAGGGAAGGCCCCTGCAACACACCGCCACGATACGGCTAGCGCTACGCTATCACAACTGTACGAGCTACAATTTACACGCGCTAAGCGAAAAAAATAAATAAATAAAAAACATTTGGTGAGTGAGTGGGTGGGTGGGGGGGGTGGTGTCGATAGCTCACCTCCGCTCTCCCGGTTCCCCTCTTTTTTAATCACGCGGGGCTAGCGCCGGCTGGCTGGCACGCGGACCGCGCCATCTGCTCTAAACGCGGAAGACGGATGACTCCGGCGCGGCTAAATCGACACAGATTGCTTTTTCCTCAGGTGGCTACGATGCCCGCGCGTGCAATCCACCCATTTCATTTGCATCTCCTCTCTCCTTCCCGCCGGCGGAGGGTGAGGTCGCGGCCCCCGCCGACTCCCGCCGCAACCGCCGCCGAGATTGAGATGGATGTGCTAGCGCTAACGCTAGCGCTAGCGTACGAGCGCTAATGGAGAGGTGTGCGGAGCGCTTGTTCACGCGCTAATAGCAGAGGAGGAGGAGGAGGAGTCTCGTTCTCTCTCCCCGAGCTGTATAATGTCTCGGGTTGCGTTACGCGTGTGACTGGGGGGCCTGGGGGGGCCGAGGCGTATCTCCGCGGCGGAATGTGACGGCTCTCTTTCCCCCCCAAACAGCACAGGCGGGGTGTCCTGCGCGTGGCCTCCCCGTCGGTTCCAGTGCTTGCGCAATCGAATTCCCATCAGCGCCGCCGCAATGAAGGCGACCGCCATTCCGTCTCGTCAGGATGTCAACCGCCGCTTCGGAACGCGACCGCGCTCCTCGGCCTGCCGCCGCAATGACCTCGCCGCCGCGGTAATGCTAATTATTACCCAGCGCCGCTGACGATGGCGGCCAGCGTCTATCCAAGCAATGAATAAATAAACGCACGGTGACATGTGTTTACTCTCAGCAGTGACAGGCTTGAGGGCGCCGCTCACACTCAAGTACGATGATTGTATTGATGCGAGTCTTGCGTTGAGAAGTATCGCAAACCTTCGATTCCTTTTCCCCCGTTGCTAGATTTCATGACCATGATCCAGTCGAGAGCGTGTTTAAAAAGAACAAAACATCAGCGCTGAATACGAAATCCGCACTTAATTAGCGTCTGGGATTAAACACAAAGTCAAGGTCAAACATTAGCATCAAAAAAGTACAACAAGTAAATTAATCCTGGTTTCAACCTCAAAGGCGAACGATCGAGCAGGCCGGCTTATCGAAATCGTCTTAACACGCAAGTTAAGACAAAAATATTCTTCTTTTTCATTTCTGTGAAGAGTAACAGAGTACAAGAGTTCTTGGACTGAGCAAACTAAGAAAGTTACTGCTACAGTAATTGTACAAAAGAAGGGTCAGAACCATCATTCGAGATGCCACAAGCTGTTTAAAAAGCGTCATTAACCAGGAACAAAATACCGATACAACTACAGGTGGTAAACGTTGTTATGTAACAGTGGGAGATGTGGGAAAGATACAAAATACACAAACAATAATGACAACAATGGTGGCACAAATAACTCACACAGGTGGCTAGCTGCTGCCACTAAGCCAGAGCTACGCTGTTAATTTGCTGTTTTTCCTTGAAGTTTAAAATATCTCCATTTTTTTTATTTATTTTGCTTGCTTGGGCAACAGCCATCTTTTACAACAACGCACGCAGGCTCCCAGGACGTCGTTAAGAATGCGCGCCACGCCGCGCACTGTCCCTGAATGCCTGCGTTACCACGCTGAATATTTTCCCTCAATCATTTCCCCAATAACATTTAATCAGGGGCTGCATTCACACCTCCCTGCACTCAGAGGCTGATGAAAGACTCGCGCGTGCTGCGGAAAGCACACTCAGCATCGGCGGAAAGGTCAAAATGTTCCCGGTGAATCTGGTAATCAGCCGGCGGTAAACGCAGGTACAGCGGGTTAGCTTTTCCGATCGCTCCTTCCCTTTTTTTGCATTTAACCGGGAGGTCACGCCGAGACGGAAAATGTCAATTTGCCGGAGACCTTCTTACGCTCTGCCTTTTTTGCGAAGGGCTCGACCCAAAAATGGGGGAAACGCCCCGACCTGGGTCACACACACACACACACACACACACACATCTGAAAAACTTTGACTCGGTAGATAAAATGGAGACAGCATTAATCAGCATTGGTCAGACTGCAGAGGAGTGGGCGGTATGAGGCTCAGGTGAGGTGAGGTGAGGTGTGTGCGGTGTGTTCTGCGTGTGGCAGTGCAGGGTCAGAGCGCTCACCTTGGACCAGTTGACCCTCTTCATCACGGAGTCGGGCTTGTACGTTTTCTTGGGCTCCAGCCCGTAGGGCAGCTTGACGACGGGCGGGGCTGGGGGCGGGGGCATGCCGGGCGCCCCGGGGAAGGGCGGGGGCGGCGGGGGCCCGCCTCCGGGGGGCGGGGGCGGGGGCGGCGGTCCGAAGCCGGGCGGCGGCGGGGGCGGGGGCGGGATGCCGCAGTGGAGCGGGGGAGGCGGGCACCCTCCGGGAGGGGGCGGGGGGGGGAGGCGGAGGGGGCGGGGGAGGGGGCGCGGCTCCCCCGGGGAGGGGGGCTCCTCCAGCCACGGGCCCGGCGGCGACCTGCAGACGGGGAGCAGAGCATGAGAGGCAGGCCAGGCAGCGCCCCCTGGAGGCAGCGCCCCCTGGAGGACACTTGCGCAGTCAGCCGGCTGTGTGGACGCGGTGCGCTCAGCAGACAGGGCTAACATGGGACGCAGGGAAGCGGAATGAGCAGGGCTCATCCCACATGCACAGGGGCCTGTCTCCTGGGGCCACAGTCCCAGGGCCATGTGGTCGGTAACATGGGGGGGGGGGGGGCTCAGAGCTCAGACAGTGATGTGTGTGCACTCCTGAAGCCCAGCGCCCAGAGGACCCATCGGGGGAGGATGGGTCAGCCGTCCCGTGGGGCTTCTGGGACGTGCGTTAAACAGGCTGGCGTATAAACAGGATGAGTGGCGCTCAACGGAGCAGGAACAAGTGTGTGCATGTGATACTGCCCCCCCCCCCAACCCCACCCGCCTTCCCAAAGGGGATGTCCCAGCACAGAACAGCGATCCGGACTCAGCCCAAGGGGACGGCGTGATGCAATGCAGAGGTGATTAGGTGAGGCCTGGATCACTGACATCATCAGGCCAGGTTCACTTAGAGCACCATCATCCAAAAAGTAATGCATTCCGGGCCTGATTCACTAAGACCTTTAGCACATGCGAAACCTTTCAGCAAACGCAAAATGAGTAACACAAACAACGAGCGGCGCAAAACAAACAGCATCACTGGTCTTAGTAAATCAGGCTCTAAACACACCAGATTCAAGCAGTAAGGAGTTAAACTCGGCGATGAGGAGATGGTCTCGTGTGAACTCGGACAGTAAGAGAGAGAACGCGAGCTCGCTCTCCCCCAGCGCACCCGAGCCGCGGCGTGCTCTGGGTCTGCAAAGCCGCTGTCAGAATCGACACGCTGGACTGGTTCCTAAACTAAAGCGGCCGCTGCCGCCCCCATCCCCCCCCCCCGCCCCCCCATCCTGGCCCACCCCTGTTCCGGCAGCCGGAGCCCTGGCATGGCCCCTGGGCCCTGTCCAAAACAGCTTACTCGCCTACTATTGAGTATACAAGCTGAGCACAGCCGGATGAGAAAGTTAAGTGGGCAACGTTTTCTCGAAATGTAGTGCACTTAAAATCCCCGGATGATAGACTCCATCTCCAGGTTTTCGCAGAGTGTATTCGGGGGCACATTATTTCAGGAAGTAAACCGCACTTTTCAGGAGGTCCCACAGGAAGAGAGGAATAAATCAGAGAGGAAGAGGCGGGGCTCTTTCACTACACGGGCAGGGCATCTTAGGACACTTCCACAGTACTGCTGGGAAATATTATAGAGGGTATTTTTTGCATATTGCCCATTGCGTACTAAAAATACACAGTAAACAGCAGGCAGTGTGTTTAGTGGGCAGTACACATTTTGAGGACACGGTATTTAGGAGGCTGTTTTCGGACAGGGCCCTGGATCTACCCGACGATAACGATCGCCGTCCCACAGAGAAGCATCACGCTCCCTACCGTGGTCCAGCACAGCGGCCGCATCCATGTAAACAGCAGGAAGTCGGAATACCGGTCGGCCAATAGGAAGTTATATTTAAACAGCGCACCTCCCTGAGGGAAACAAGCGGTGTCATCGGTCGTATGAACGGAGAGCGCAAGGGAAACGGTGGTTCACCTCAAAGCAACGCGTGCATCGTCTCTAATTCAGACGCAAAAGTCTCTCTTTTTCTCCGCAAAGGAAAAACAATTAAGCAGAAGTCTGGGGCAAAATTAAACACATTACCGATAAGATAGAAAAACAGCAGCCTCCAGACAAGTATACGCTGTTAAAATACCACAGCGCTACATAAACAGGTATTTATACGCTTGATAAGGGGGACAGGGACAGTTTGGAAACAAAACGTATGCAAATGTCTCAATTAGGAAGTATGAAAGAGAAGACGGGCTCTGACCTTTCCATGATTAGACGCTAATCTCTCTTCGGAAACTTATTATGTGTTTTTGTTCCACGACATTAAATAAAAGCAAGTTTCTCATTTTCAAAAAGCCAATTCCAGCGCCGCCCCCCCCCCGCCCCCCCAGCCCCCCCAGCGAGAGCTACGTGACTCATTTGCAGTGAGTTATTTTTCTCTGAGTGTTGTGGAGCGTTAGCCTGCACAGTTCTACCGGCGGGCTGTTTCTTACAGGGGGGAAATTAAAAAGGTGTAGCAGACCCATTCTTTAGGCTGGTACCCCAATCCCAAGAGCACCCCCCCCCATACCTTCCATATGATAATGCCACTGTCAATCTCCTGCCTGTGGCTGCCGTTTTCTCTTCTAAGCTTAATATTCGGTAACGGGAGCAAATTAGCCGTTAAATTAGAGCGACGTCGTTCTTACTGATTTATTTTCTAATAATTGAGGCCCTTCCCACATGCCAACCCCCCCTCCCCCCACCTCTCCCCACCCATCCATCCATCAGCGGCTCCCTCTTTCCAAAAACCCCCGCCCCCCCCCAACCCCCCCGCCCCTCAGAGCTGTACCTTCCGCACACGCCCTACGGCGCGGACGGCTCGCCCCGAGTGGGCGTGGCCGTCGGCCGCGCGCCCCCGTTTGTGTCGACGCGGGCAAAGCTTTTCTGACGAGCCCCCGCAGTCCGGAGCCCATCGATTGCTGGTGGCCGGGGGTCAGGGAGGGGGCGTGGCTTCCTCTTTAATGGCTCCGGGCTGCCGGTGCCCTCGCTGGCCTCTTCATTTGGAGCTCTTATTAGAGCGAGGGGGCGGAGCGGGACGAAATCCAACTCATCTTCAAAAGCCATCGGGGAGCGCGGAAAGGGACCGCGAGCTCAACTCCGACTCTCCCCGACACTCGCAAACAGCACGGCTTAATTGACTGGGGACCGTCACACAATTAAACTCCCCGCCGAAGAACTGCGAAATTCAGTTATAAACCGTCTGCTTATTAAAGTTACGCGACTGGATTCAAAGGGTTTTTTTTTTAAAAAAGGAACGTGTCCCTCAGCCAAGACGTGCGGGACCTGTCTTTACTGTACGAAAGAAAGGGACAGCCCCATTTGTAATCCTCTCAGTTAGACAGAAATGGGCTGGAGATTCCTTTTTCTCGCTCCCCTAACTGTGTGATGGATGTACAGCCACTGTCACCTGCAGACACAGCTTTATAAATGTTAAAGTCTCCTCACTTCCTTTTGAATTGCACCCTGGGAAGTAACACCCAGGCTGCAGAGCCCATTTTGCTGCTCCGTTACTACTAACTTAAATCATGTTGCCACTTCCTTGGCTAATTTCATTTATTTATTATTTATGTACTTGTTTTTCAAGGGAAAGCAAAGCAGAATCAAAACGTAATTACAGCAGCCAGAGGCTAGCTACTCGACCGCCGCACTTCACCCAAATTGGATAGAAATTCACACGACAGGCAAAACGTTCCTCTTGTGAATTTATCAGCAAACTGTTTCCAGACTGAGGGCGGTTAAGACTGCAGATCCGGGTTAGAGCCCCACTCCTAACGGCGTGGCCAGAATGCTGCATCTGCATCTCTCCATCCAAAACCAGTACCAGGTATCAGCCCAAGACCGTGGCTCCAATATGCACTCTTTTCCTTAACCCTTTAGATGCTGGTAAAAATCCCCGGCAGTGTTCAATCAAAACATGCATCTGACCAGCATGCACAATCACACGACAGAGGATTTTTACAGCGTATGGAACGGTACGCGATGTGCATACAAAGGACTGAGCTGTGTAAAATACCTATTTAACCCAGGTCTGGTGCAGCGGCCATGTCGACACCTTATACAGCGGTGGGGGGCCGACCACCGGTGTGTTTCCGAGAGTCTCTTAAGTGTGAGGCGAGCGTACAGAAAGAGCCCCCGGTGGAAACAAAGGGTCAAAGGGCAAGCAGCAGGAAGTGTCCGTGGTGAAAGAGCGCAGCGGAGCATGCAGGAAGACCACCCACCTTGGCTTCAGCTTCAGTGAGGAGCCTCTGAGTCTCTCTCAGCTTGTTTCCCTCACTAGTCAACTGCGCAGACACACGGACGACAGACACACGGACAGAACACACAGACAGAGCGACAGACACAAACGCAGGTTAGCCGGACAGCGAGCAGGAGCGGAAAAAAGCGTGTTTTTTTTCTTTTTGTTAGTGCCCGGACGCCCGCGTCAGGGAGCAAGCGGAGAAGCAAGCCCGCCCGCGATCGCAAATGAAAGTTTCTGTTAGAACCCCTTCAGGACAAAAAAAAGCAGAGGACGAGCGTAGATGACATTGTGGTAATTACAGAGAGCTTATGGTTTGGCGAAGAACAGCAAAGAAATTGGCAGTGTTGCAGATAAAAGGACAATCAAACTGGAATTTATTGCCAACATTGCTACATTTTACTGCACGATGAAGTGTGTGGATTGTTCCAAAAAAAATAAAACAGTATTTTTATATCGCAGGGGAATTAATTATGTATGTTTGTTACATTCAAGAGCATTCTGGGATATGACTTTTCAGGCCTGTATCTGCCATTGGGCAGTTATGTAATAAATGAACTGCTATGTTTTATGCATTTCATATATCAAAAAGTGGCAATTAATACAACATTGGCAGAATTATGATTTAATTAATTAGATCAATTATAGCTAATTGTTGTTTATGTTTAATCTAGAGTCCATGAAGATTAAAACTTTATTTGCAATAAACATATTTAAGCGTAATGCTATTTCATTCAACACATATAATCGGCCAAGGCAGTATTCCCCATTTACTACCGTGAAACAATATTGATCATGTAGCCGCACAAACTTTAAAACAGTTCACTCCCTGAGAACCTCAGGCTCTTTTTAAGCTAGGGGAAGTCTCCCCGGTTTCCTCTTTTTATATTAAACAGTCGTGGGATTCAATGTGAACTTTGTTTAAAAAACGAACCGTGCTCTCTTCGCATGACCTCACCGCTGAGAACAAGGGGGGGAAAAAATGGGCGGCGGTGTCTGCTTAACGGCCTTATCCGTTCACATGACGAATGGCAGTTATGCGAGCTGGTTCTGAAAGGCCCGGAGAGAGGGCTGTATTAAAGATTAACCAGGTGTAATGCTAAGGAAACTTCCACAAATGGGACTCAATGAGGAGCCTCTGTACAGAAAGCGGATGAAGGGCCTTTCAGTCTTGCGATACTTAAGGTAATGGAACTTTTTTTGGTGTGAATAGTGCTGGAGACTACAGCGAGCGCAGTGCAATGCCTCATCAACACCTCCTTTTTTTTGGAAATCTGGTTGGCAATTTAGCATCGTTAAGCACAGGCCGTGACAGCAGATCAGTATCAGTTCTAGCATCTCAGCGCCCGTTCAGTAAATAAAGCCACACACTCACACACACACACACACATACTATCTGGCACAATATGGGAGTAAATAAAGCCACTCACACACACACACACACACACACACACACACTATTTGGCATAATTTGAGAGTAAATCAAGCCACACACACACACACACACACACTCTGGCACAACATGGGATTGAAGGTGACATGCATTTGGATGGGACTTCAAACGGGAACTGTGTAAGTGTGTCACTAACTGAGGACTCGGTATATATATTTTTTTTTTTTCTTCGTTTTTTAAATACATAATTTATACAAAGAAACATCCTTTTTAGAATATGTTTTCCCAGCAGGAGAAATATAGCCATTGATAAATGTTTCAACAGCCAACATCACCCTGCTCACTTTCTCATTTGGATAAAACAGCTTGGCAGAAAAACACTCATGTTTACAATTTTCTGGGCCTCATCTAAATCTAATGTCTCTTCTTGAGTGGAGCTTGCAGGAGGTCACTTTTAAATGTCGAATTAAGCGCGTGGTGGGACCTGTAATGCAATGTGAAGCATCCTGGTAATATTGTTCTTACTTTTAAAGGTACATAATATAGACAAATTGCACGCATTTGTGAAATAACATGCTAATAAATTCTGATAAATGTCTGAAATATGAAAATAAAAATCCCTGATATTGATTGTTTACCTTGGCCCCTGAGAGGTGCAGCTTGGCAAAGACTCCAAAACCGTTTTTTAAAACCGTTTGACCTCCAAGAGCTGCTCAGAATGTGTTCAATAAAGCGACGCTCTGGAAGAGGTGCCTGACTCTCTGCTCGATCTGGGGTGTTAAGCTGAAGTATGGCTTCAGCATACACGCTCGCGCAAGCATCGCCACCGGTCGGGCGCAAACTCTGGAGACCAATTAAAACAGGCGATTCAGAGCTCCAATCACGCGGCGAGGCTTTCCGGTCTCTATAAAAAAAAACCTGCGCCCGTAATGAGGAGGGGGGGGTTCTGGGAAACGTGACTGGCGTGAGTCCTCCAGGGCCCGCGGAAACGACGGCGGCGGACGGCGAGCGCGCCCGTTCCCGCTTCAATCGCGGGGCGCGGGCGAGGGGGAGAGAGGAGGCGACGCGTCTCTCTCCAGCGAAAATCTCAGAGCCCGGAGCCCGTTCGACGACGTGGCGCACGCTCGGGGCTAATTCGCCGCGCCGCGAGCCGAGTTACGCGCACTACCTCCTCCTCCTCCTCCTCCTCCTCCTCCTCCTCTTCGGCGCGGCGGCTTTCCCGTGTTGTCCTTACTTCTTTAAGCGCTGCGTTTCCTCGGTGTTTACACACATAAATCTGCCAGATCTGATCGGAACGATGATCAAACGAGCACATCAGAGGCGAGAGAGAGAGAGAGAGAGAGAGAGAGAGAGAGAGAGAGAGAGAGAGAGAGAGAGAGAGAGAGACAGAGAGAGAGAGAGAGAGAGAGAGAGAGAGAGAGAGCGAGACAGACATTCATTAAAATTCACCAGTTTGGAGACAAGGTGAAGACTGCGGGGATATGAAACTTATGTGCTTTAAACTCGCGAGGTCTCTGACTACCAGAATGAGCAGGGCTCAATCTTCATTCATATTTAATAAAGCAGGGGATGTGACTGAGCATCTTTGAAGATCAAACCCGGGATCTTCACATGGGAATATGTGATGGCTCTATACCACCCTGCTAATGAAATGTCGTTGCATGAGCGCCGTGTCGAGGCGGCGCCTGGCCCGCGCAGCTCAAAATGGGGGGGGGGGGTCTTTCAACCACCGGCACGACGTGGCGATGCTATCTTGTGAAGAGGCGCAAAAAGGCAACTTCGCAATTTTTGAACTTCTCTGGAACTTGTCCCTCGACGCAGGCGGGGAGAGAGCGTAAGCTGTCGCGCTTTTCTAGTCGTTGGCCTTTCAGTCAGCGCGTATCCTTATTTGACTTCCCAGCTAAATGCAAGTGTTGTTTTTGTTTTATTCGCAAGCGCATTTCGGTGAACTTGCCAAACGGCATGAAAAACCATGGACACGGCCCAGTCACGCCTACAGACGGGGCCATGGGAAGATTTACAGTGTTTCTAAAGCTATAGAGCCCTTGAATCTTCTCCTTCCACAAACCTTCGCTTTTGGGAGAAAATTATCATTCTCACAGTGGGAATAGGTAAATATACCGCTATCCAGAGAGTGATGTGGAGAGGATTCAGCCTATTCTGCTTTGCATGCATTTACAATGCAATATAATCACATTGTAATATCCATGTTATCTTTTTTTCCTCTCAACACTACCACTGTAAAAATAAGCAGTGACCCAGTGTCCACTTTAAAACAGCTAACACCAAGCTACTCTACAAGAGTACAATGGCTTGTTAGAGTGGTGCTGTGTTTATGCAATAGATAGCATGCACTTGATATTCAGTCCTGTGTATTCAAGATGGAAATGTGGCTATGGAAGGCTATGCCTGTAAGCCACAGTGTATGCGTATGTGTTGCGGTTAGGTGTCTATGCAGATGAAACGGATGCACTTCATTGGCGTGTTGGCAGCGAAAGCATTTTAACTGAACTGCGCTTCCTTCAGAAGCAATAAAGCTTTCCTTCCGCTGTGTCGACAAGGAAAAGCCGACGCAAGTCAAAGAAGCTCAATTTGACCAGGAGCGCGTGTCTTCTTCACGCAGGGAATACACGCATGTTTGTTTTCCTGTCTACACTCAGGGGACGGGCCATTAAGAAAAGGGATTGATGCGACTGTTTGTGGAACAGAGGAGACCGCAATGTTTCCCTGCCGAAGGAAAGCCCGTTAAAGCTTCGGGCCTGAGGGCCTTCACTTTGACAGCGCCTTCAGGAAGCAGGAAGCGGAAGCCAGTCTCACGGGCCGGGCTTTGCCGCTCCGACGAACGTTTGACCCGCCACGGGTTAAAACTTTCAACTCGCGAAACTTCCGCTCTCCAAATGCGCCACGGTGAGAAGACCAGCATGAGCTGAGAGAAATGTGTGAATCAACGCCTAGTGTGGGTCCAAAGTGCGATACAGCACTTGGGCCTTCGGTCAGACGAAAGGCGAGTAAGAGGACCCCCCCCAAAATGAACTGTGCGGGCCGGGCGGTGGGCAGCGGCTACAGGAACCAGGCCAAGCTGAGGTCTGATCTAACGTGCCCGTTTGACGTCGAGCGGGGGAACAAAAGCCGGGTCGAGATGACAGGGGCTTTACCGGGACTGACGTGTGTCGAGGGAAGTCTGGGGAACAGAGGGAAGGTGAAATGTGCAGGTGCACCACGGGGAGGGAACTCGCGCGTCCGCCGATTCAACAGATTGGGTTTCACAAAGCACTCTCAGCGTCAGAGATCGGCCATTTTTCAGAAACGGCTTTCATTCGGTTCAACAAAAAAAAAAAAAAATCAGAGAAGCAAAACTACCGCCTTGTCTCTACGCAGCGTTAAATCATTCAGAAATTGGGTTAAAGAGGAAATGGTCATCATTTTCAGGGAAAGGAACACTAGTGCGAGGGCCAGAAAGGAAACGCGAGCCACCTTCATGATGATACGATTGCATTGTACGGGCCGCAATGCACCGATTCACACATTTCAACAATGGGACACATTCTGGAGAGAAAAATGGTGCTTTATCACATTTAATAATCTCAGATGTCTGAAAATACCCATTCAGAGCAGTTTCATATTTGTGATTAGGGAGTCAGAAGGCTTTGACTCGACTAAATTAGCAGATTCCTTCTCCTAACAACCGTCCCCAAGGCTTCTCACTTCTTTACAAAAAGCCGACAGCAGCTCAGCTCCCTGAGTCATAATGAAATAAGTACTTTAGTCCTGGACCCATTCGCCCATTTCAGTTTGGATTCTTACTAAAATGTAATAAACACAATCTCTCCCTCTATCCCCCCCTCTCTCTCTCTAGAGTGCATCTATGATATTAACTCACTCTAAACCAGTGGTAACCAATACTGTTCCTGGAGATATGCCATCATGTAGGTTTTCACTTTAACCCTAACCTGACACACCTGATTCTACTAATCAGCAGCTCAGCGAGATCTCTAGCTGTTGAATGAGGTGAGCTGTGTGAGGGTTGGAAGGAAGGAAGATTTCCAGGAACAGGGTTGGTTACCACTGCTATAAACAATATATTTCCCCCCCCCACAGTGCAGATACAATGTAAAGTCAAGAACATCATTAAATATTAATATGGCTGTCTTTCAGCTCCCCACCCCTTCCTCTCTCTCTCTCTCAAACTTCAACCCGTGCATTTAAAGAGTTAAAATCAATGTACTGTTGTTCTGGGAACAAACATATAAGATATGTTTATATACACATGCTGCACATTCATAGGCCATGTCTGATGGACGACTCAGCTGGCTGAGGCCACGCCCTTCTGGAGCGGGGTGTGAGAGAGAGACCACGCCCGTTTACCTGTGCCTGCAGGGTGCGGATCTGGGCATCCAGCTCTTTGATCTTCTCCTCCTGCTTCTGGAACTCGGCCTGGGCCTCCTGCCGGGCGCTGAATTCCTCGTCGAACTGCGAACCGTCACCAGAAAACAGGGGGCTCAGCGCTAGGGTGCCCCCCAGAGGCCCGGAGGCCACAAGCCACACCGCATACGCCATCATAGGCCTACACCTGCGATATTTATACCCCCCCCCACCCTTCCACTCACCCTAACCAGCACTGCACAAAGCCCCAGCCCCAGTCTCTATGGTGGGGAGAGACCCCGTCTGGTCTACCGAGGAGGCCTCGATTCTTTTGTGTGTGGAGGGTTAGGGTTTGGAGTTACGGTTTTTGCAACCGCCAGCATGCGCTGAGCTCAGAAAAGCATTGGGCCTGGTTGACAGAACTAGACCTGTCCGACACTTCAGTATCCATCTCCAAGAGAACACTGAGTATACCAGGAATATGGGCAATTAGAGCAATATTAGCCTCTCGCTATAATGAAGCTAAATGATTATATGGCATTTTATCTCCTTTGTTCAGAGTTCAGATTCTCCTGTTTAATGTAAATTTATACTTGTATACTCGTAAATGCAGACTTTTCCCCCATTTAAACTTGGTTGCATGAGCTCTGGGGGAAAAATAAAATTAAACATACGGTTTAAGCTCGTAGAGTTTAGTGTCTCGATCTCACAGTCAAAACACATACATCTACATTTGCCAAAAGGGGTAATAATTTCCTATATAGCACAAGAAACACGGTTGACAGGAATAAAAATAAATAAAAAACGGGGAAAACATTTCTCCAGAGAGCGCGGCCGCTTGGTCTAGGCTAAAAGGTTCTGGAATAGTCTGTACATATTTTAGCAGGCTCAGTGGGGCACAGGCAGCAGTGCTTCTGAAGCTCCAGCATTGATCCCTGTAATACTGATACAGATCATGTACTCCCGCTGCCAGCCATTGATCAGAGCACGGCAATCCATAACCTGTCTCTCAACTCCGGGGGAGGAGCGTGGCGGCGCGTCAGCCGCCCAGCGGGGTGATTTATGGAGCTTACCTTTTTGGAAAACTCTGCAGCTTTCTGTTCGCTCTCTTCCACCTTCGCTTTATCCACACACTGGTCTGTATGGAAAAAATAATAAAAAAATAAATAAATACATTTTAAAACCTCAAAAGTAAGCAATGCGCAACGGCTATTTGGTCCTCGAAATTCAATTCCGGGTGGTCGAAATCCAGATAGAACTTAGTGAAGATAACCAGTGAGGAAATAACTGGACCAGAAAAACCTGGGCAGGGAAAAGGGAACCTGCCTGTGCTTTCCTCCAGAGGTCTACACTCTTTTCTGCAGGTTGTAATGTGATTTGCAGACGGAAAAATGTATTGGAACATTTGTTTTCGACTCATTAAGAGTGAGATGGAAAAAAGGAAGTAAATTTGCTATAAATTGTTTTGAGGAGAAACCTGGAAGAAAAAAAAAACTTTTAATGAGGCTTTGTTGACAAGATCCATAAGCGTTTGCGACACAATCCAACGGGGGACAACGCGTTTGCGATCACACGCATTTCATTACCTTCCCTCCCGCAGAATCAGATGATTGTACACATCATCCCGAGCAAGGAGAACTCTCTGCATTTTTTTTTTTTTTTTTTCTAATCGCTTCTCCGCCCAAACGATGACGAACGAAAGCGAAGCGCGGAGCGAACCTCGAAGCCCCGCGCTGGCTTTTCGCGAAGCGCGCTCTTCCCAAAGACGGGCAATAACAATGCTGCATTATTTAAGTGTAATTAGCACGGCCTTATCTCGCGCGTCTGAGCGGCTGCAGGTGTCTCTGCAGCTCAGCACCTCGCGGGATGGCGGGAAAGAAATAACGAGCGAGACGAAAGCCGGCGCCGGACTGAATCTTTCATGGCGGAGAGGCGCGGCTTTCGCTGCCGCGCGCGCCCGAAAGGGGAGGAAGATCTGGGTCCCGTCGAGCGGAGAAGAAGCCGAGAGCAAAGTTAACTAGAAAACAACACCGTAAGCAGAACGGGACGAGAGACGTTAAAAAAAGGAACGACGCGAAGCTCAGACGGTCCTTTCAACCGAATTATCTGTTGTGTGCGGGAAATTAGAAAATGAGACGTCACATCTCGCGACCAAAAAAAAAAAAAGCAAAGAAAAGTAAAAAAAGGTGTGTTTCGGCATTTGCCGCGCAGTACTGCGCACTCGTTGAGATGTTGCCTAAGAAGCCTGACTGAGGATTAAGTCTCCATTGTGGATCGGTTTTACTCTACAGGGACCGGTCTTGCAGTGCAGGGAATTTTTAATAGTATTAGTCACTTCTCGAGGAGATTGGATGCCGGTGTCCATGCTGTTTTTTTTTTTACAGAGATATTAATCTGGATTTCAGTTTCCTCGTTGGCTCTTGGGTTGCGACTTCGCAACATCAATCGCTAAACGTTAACAAAAACGCTAAAGTGATCAAACGCATTTTTAGAGCGCCACTATTAAGTATTAAGTAGTATTGGTAGGGCTGATCTGATGACGGTTTAGACAAGCGAGTGAGCTTGTGATATGGACCTAGGAAAAACGCTCCTTGATCAGCTCTCAAATGGCAGGCTACGTAGGCGTCTGCCAGAGCGTGTCGCGGAAATCACATTCCTCTGAACGCTTGGTAAAGAACGGAAGAGAAAAGTGCCGTTCGGTCTCTCTGTGAGCACGTCTCGGCTCCAGTTTGTGAAAAATGAAATACGGCAAATTTGGAAAGACGCCACCGAACCACGTTATGTTTATGTCTAAACGTGTAAATGCATGCTTTGCGGCGTGTAGGCTAACTGCTTATCGATTTTCTCATCCCACGTCGGTCCCCTCCTCTATTGGACGACGGTAAAAACGTTTTCACCGCGAGCGCGTGTGCAGTATGCGGCCACAGCTCATCGCTTTCGGGTGAAATAAAGGCTAATTAAACGATTCAGAGTGAAAGTGGATTTGAAATAGCGGCCCGATCGGCCGGTGTTCTGTTTTCCTGTGTCCAGCGGTAAGAGAACCGGGCTCACGACAAGTCGCCATTTTCGCGGTAGGAATTCGTCACCACCCAAGGCCCCGTTTACACCAGGTCGTTTCATGCTTCTTCAGCACCCGGGTCGTATCCAGACAGGGATTATCCACATAAAAAAACAGGTGTAAACGCACCGAAGACGCGTTAGGATCAGATTCAAATCCGATCGTCGACTCTAAACCACTTCCCAGACTCCGGGAGTGGAGCAGCTTGAGGGGGCCCGCTTACTGAGTGGAGACCGGAAAAACGGGGCTGGGCAGGACGCCTGGGGGACGTACCGACGAGGAGAGTGAAGTCCACGTCCAGCCGCTCTCTGTACCCGAAATCTGGGTCCATGCCGCTCCTGTGGAGCACCACCTGGGAGACGCATTCTTCAATCACCTTGTAGTACTGAGGCCTGAGAGGAGAGAGAGGGACACAAGCCTGTCACCACACAGTAACATGCCACAAGTGGTCCAGAGTGGGACCAAATATTATCTGTTAGAGTCGAAGTAACACCGAACAGTTTATACTGTGCAGATGTAACTCGTTTCACACCTTTTTCTTCCGAAGGACGGGTATTCCACTAATGATTTCCAGTGTGTTTGTACATTTTCTTTTCGTATATAAAATTAAAATTCCTGAACTGTATTCAGTCCGTTCCCCTGTCTCCTGTGCCCATCAAACTCTGAAAGGACACAGCGAACATCCCACTCTGTGACCTTCAGCACTTAAGGTGACTCCACATCCGAACTCAACAACCACTCCACGGATATTTTCACAATCATCTTTGCCAATTAAGAGGGCCAATTAAACCTGGGACACAAATCTAATCAGTATCTAAACCCAGCAATTAAAAGCACAATGGGAAAAAAAATCACAACGGGAGACAGAAAAAATCACCGCTACCATTGAAAGTCAGAAGCGAGCTCGGTTTTTTATTTTATTTTCAGACTTTGGTCACACCACACACGTTCTTGTGTGACCTTTTCCCATTTAGATTATCAATTTTAATTGCAAGTGACATTTAGCAAACACAGTGTCAACTTACGCCGTGCTTCACACTGCCAAATAATTATGTCCCAAGCATGACCTTGACCGGCTCTAGCAGACATGCAATTTTGAATATAGAAATGCGTTCCTCCTCCGCCCCCTCCCTCCCGCCCCCCCCCCCCCCCCCCCCCCCCGCCACAGCGAACGCAGGTCGCATTTTAATGGTTGTGCCCAATCCAAAGATTATTTTTCTTCTTTCCCTGCTGAAAATCTTCACCTGAAGACGTGTAATTATATATTTGCCACTCTTGGTCACAGCAGATGCAGTTAATTTAAACCATTTGAAAAATGTTGTGAGAATTTCTTTTTTATTATTATTGCCACGAGTGATTAAATCTCATTTAAAATCTTACATTACTCACTTCAAGAACCCAGTAACAGCTCATTAATTAACATGTCACACCAGCACCACATCCAACATTATTACACTTGTCCATTACTGCCAGCCTAGGGGTGGAGTGGTAGAGCTGCAAACAGTTCCCATCGGCTGACACACACCGCAGGCCTAACCTTCAGAAAGCCGCTTGACCTGGATTCCGTACGTATGCGGCAGATTCAAAAACGTCAAACGTAAGACGTGTCAGCTGCCTGCTCAGCAAACGCACGCATTAACCTTAATGTGGCGGAGACGCGTGTCTCGGCAGAAGAAAAAAGGAGAGAGATGAAGGGGGAGATGAAGATGTAGAGGCGGAGTGCTGCTGGGATACTGGAGGTCTGGGAGAGAGGCACAATGTGAGAGCTCCCATTCTTTCTGTTTGAAATGGATGGCGTAATTAAAACCTACGGGTCACTTGCAGAGCGATTCCGCACCACTTAAAAGCTGATTTCTGTAACGAGGCCACGCTTGTCTGGGAACAGGATCTCCGTACTGGGGGCGGTGACAGGGCCTCTGCTCGCCAGTTACTTGCTTGATATATTTTCCCGACTCACTTCAGTTCTTCCCACTAGAGTTTTCTTTTCTTTTTTTCCCACTCTGTCTCGCAACCCTTCTAAAAAAAAAAAATGATATTGTGTTGGACTGGGACAAATTGACTATGTATACAGCGATGTCAAAGCCAGACTTGCAAATTCACAATACACAAAATGTATCGCGTGTCACTTTTTCTCCCGATGTCTTTACTGAGTAAAAACACTGCTTCTGGATTACTCAGCCTTGCATTTGGCATCTTGGTCTTTTTTTTAAGGTTTCGCAGCTTCCCTAAACTGTGGATGGTAAGGTGCTCTGCAACACGTTGTGTTGACAACGGAGGGAAATCAAAAGGTGGTCTAAAATAGGAGCGGCAGAAATCCCAGGACACTCTGTCCTCTCCAGGCTAGTTTTGTCTGTTACCCTGTGTTATCCTCCAGGTTCTGAGAGACACTAACGCCTCAGCAGGGAACTTCAGATGTCTGAGATCACAACAGGGCCATGTCATGGACAAGGAAGTCAAAGGTTGTTAAAAGTGAGCGCTGCTGTTTTTATATAGTTTTTCTTTTTTGGTAACACTTTACAATAAGGTCACATGAATTGGCATAAACCAATGTATAGTAGCTGTTAATGACTAACTGTACGGTAGCAGTTATACACAAACAATGCTCTATGTGTACCAATCTGTATGACTTCATCTGTAATTATTTTTGCAGAAGTAATTTCAATGGAAGGCAATCACTCCTCTAAGGTGGACATAGAGTACCAAGATTTATGCATTGAATATTTTTTTGATGGAATCAATACTGACCGCTCTCGGTCAAGTACTCACTGTGTTTTCTTAGCTGCTACGCTTCTACCTGAGTAGTATGCCTAAAATAAGCGCTTTAAGAAGCATTTGACTTAGGGGGGGGCACAAGATTAGCACAAATAGCATGCTAACTTGCCCTTCTATAAACTACTTGTAAAGTCTAAACTGCATCTAAGCATCTTTCTTGGCGTAAGGGTCATGTTCTTATATTATTTAACATGAACCAGACAGCTACCATATTCATTATGCAGCAATGTCAAGTGAATCAGCTAAGTGGAATGTTTTGAATTAAGCGAGAGTCACATCCTGAAGCAGCACTAGTAAAAGCACTGCAAGAGAGCCCTGATTATTATTACAAAATCAGGTCTGAAACTAGGACAACGCACGTGCGAACGCCAACAACTTGGCTTATTTCATTCATTAATAATTCTTCATTTTTTGCACTATAGACAGCATGAGGTTGAGTTACCCTTAGTTCATCCCTTAGATACAAGGCAGTACAGTCCCCATTTAAAAAGAATAATAAAAAATAATTTAATTGTATCCTGTATTCAACTTCATATTGTTATGTCTGGGTTAGAAGTGACTGAATATTACCATTAATTATTGTCATATGCATGTGTAAAGTAAAGTTATGGCTGGAATATGCATATCTGCTTAATGAAAATTATCATGATACTGTTCATAAGGATAACGTTATCATAACAACTACTATTTTAGCAGGTGATGACATAATGTACTTACTATTGCTTTTATGTTGCTTAATTATGGTATGCTGGGTTTTTTTTTCCTTCTATCTACTGCATGACACTTCCTAATACATTTTAAATCCAGGTCAACCGGTATATATTTATGTTCTGTGTTTATTTTGTAGATACACATCTCGCGGAAGAGCCCGACTTTAAATCTGGAATGTCCTGCATGGAGTAACCACGGAATGGCATGATTTATATGCATGAACCCGGGAAAGATAGACTGCGCTCAACAGGGACGGATTTGCCCGCTGGTGTCGAGTGAGCGGCGAGCGGCCGGTCAGGATGGGGGTTTTTTTTTTTTTTTCCACGGCGAAGGCTCCCCGGCTTACGACCGTCACCAACGCCGCGCGCCAAATTATCGCCTGAATAAGCCGTCCTGTTCTCTCCGCCACGTCCGCGCGCGAGTTCCACAGCCGGGGCGGAGATAAGGGACAGCGGCTGACCCAGAACTGTCAGCGCCCGGCAGAGGAAGAGGAGCCCCCGGTCCCCGAAGCACCACGCCGCCGCCCGCCCCTGCCACCCCCCCCCCCCCCCCCCCCCCACGCTGTCCCTCACTCCGCCCCAACCAATCGCTGAGCTCCACAGAGTCGGTGCCATTCAAACGGGCGGGGCTAACGGCAGTGTACATACTCTTCTACCTGCGTGTCTGTGGCCATTCATTTTTTTTTGCTTAATTGTTTAACGGTCGGTGACTGTCAAACAACAATTAATCTCTGACCGTCATTTAAAAAGAGAAAACACTTTTAATTATTATTGTATTGCATAACACCGTCTTTTTACTTTAGACAGTTTTATAAAAACAGTACAATTAATCTTCTTATGATGATTTTTATTAGCATTATCAGTAGTAGCAGTAAAAGCAGTAATAGCAATAATTATAGGCTAGCTCCACTAAACCTAAGGTCACATCACTCTCTCTCTCTATTAGATTCTGAGTTACAGAGTAATGATTCTAGGAAAGTGAAGGGAGAACATCTGTAACTACCTGTTCCAGCTTAGCTATATGCAGGTTATTCATTTTGGGTACAACTGCATCACACCTGTCTCAAAAACCTGACATTGCATTCATCAAAATACAATCATTTGTATAACTTGTGTTATTTTAAGTTGGTGAATGATTAGGTAATTATAATGGCTAGACAGCAAAGGTTATCTCCAATAAAGCAGCCAACTAAAATCCATCAGTTCATCCGTTAGCATTCTTTAGACTTTCAAAAACTATGTATTAATGTACAGTTTCGTGAAAAAATCTGTAATGATCCGAATATATCACTGAAATTGTATACTATTCTCGATAGCAAATTTAAGCCATTATCAGAGATACTTCCTGAAATATACTTGTTCACTTATCAAAATGTCATGTGTCAGTTTCACATTTTCAGAATAAATGCCCCCATGTACTTACCACAAACATTATTACACTCGGTCAAAGGTTCAAGGATTAGTGTCACAACTTTATGATACATAACAGACTGAGACTTTTTGACCACTGCACAGAATAACTTCATTATTGGCCCTGTGCCAAATGCACCGATGGCAAGGAGTCATAAAAACAGAGTTTTCACTCGCGCTGAATTTTATTTTGCGAGGCAACAGCAAAGCCCCTAGCGTACACGCCGCCGCGCGAACGGCTAAACTAAACTGATCGGATGACCGCCGAATCATGGCTCGGGCCACGGTTTTGGCATTTCAGATCGCGGAGAAAACCTTTGAAACAAACTCATCCGCCCGCTGGCGTATCCGAGGCGGCACCTCCGCGCTCCCAGCGTCTTTGATCGCGGGCCCGTCTCCGACACCTACGGACGCGGCGCTCTCTCTATCCGCTCATCCGGCCTGACAGGAAGAGACAACGCCGCACTTCCCTCCACCGCTCCCGATGGGGGCGGGGCCAACGGGGCTCAAGGTTATCTCGCGGATTCTTTTTTCGTCGAGCGCCACGGACGTCGTTTCCCAACAACACATTCTAATCTCCAACAAAATAAGGCTCGCTGGTTCAAAGAGCTCACAACAGAGAAGTAATTAACTGAGAACACCGAACAGAGCATCCTGAGACAAAGCTACACCTAGCGCAGCGACGAACGCTTCTTAGCTCAGGAGTAAAAATGTATTTTTAAAAGCTTATCTTTAATAACGGCATGCATTTTTAATGAGCATTTGGAGTGATCTTTTTTTCTTGCTGTCGGAGAGGGGCCCTGGCGTCTGAGACAGGGACAGACAGGAGTGCTGAGGAGGACTTTTCTGCACGAGTCGGTTAATGTGTTTTCTGCTCCTCACTTTCTCCAACAAGCTGAGGAATACATTATTCATCGCTGGAAGTGAGTAGCAACTTGTCTATGGTAAACTATTTTTCCCATCCCCCTCCTCTCTTTTTAAAACATTTTCTCCTGAAAAAGGTCTGACGCAGCAGTGAATTGATCACTGCCCTTGCGTGCACAGACACTGCAGTTTTCTGACTTTAAAATTTTTACCTTTTCTTCCTTTTATACAAATTTCTCTCTATCTCTATCTATGATTCCACCCGAATTTGGGATGTCCAATTTGCAAGCGTGCTCATATACGCCCCCTGCTGCTGGCTCGAGAGAGTGAAGACAACTCGCGGTTCTCCTCCGAAATATGTGGTGCCAGGCAGGTGCTTCCGATCACACTGCAGCCTCAAAGCAGGGGCTGAGGAGACCCAATCATACGCGTGTGACGAGAGCGAACCACGGGCGCCCGGACAGCCAACAGGGGTCACCCAAGCAATGAACGCCGACTGAATCCCTCCCAAATACCCCTATTCCATCTGAAACAGTGGCCCTCACTCAATGCGCCACAAGCAGCGCATTGATCATACCATGCCTTAATTCTGTAAATAAACAGTAAAGAGGGGCTGTGTTTGTTTCGGACAGGGTGTGATGCTTGGACCCAGTGGCGTTTAAAAGGTCCATTTAAAGGGGAGTTGTAATGTCATATTTGGTAACTCTCCACTAAGTGGGACCTTTCCAGGGGCTGGGCGGTCAGGGGTTTGAGTGACAGCTGGACAGGCAGGGAGGGCGGAGCTCACCTGATGAAGTAGTCGTTCCTGATGAGCAGAAGATGCTGAAGGATGGACAGGAAGTAGTTCTCCGACGCCGTGTCCTTCACCATGTTGGACAGCAGATGGTAGACTTCATTCATATCGGTGCACAACAGGTTAAGGGACGCAGCATTGTTTTTTGAGTCAAACCAGGAGGAAGAAAAACAACAACACGAAACACGGTTTGCTGAGGTGCTCGCATTTTTGATAGCTTTCGAGAACTCTGGCACATCAATGAGCGCCTGTCTCAGTTTCATCAGAGCCGGAGCTGCCAGCAACTCAAACGTGAATGTAAACCTCGTAAAAGAAGCCGAGAAGAAGAGTTCTGCTTACAGTACACGGGGAAGGGGGCGGGGGGGGGGGTGGAGGGGGATGCACACGCTTAATCTCGCCATGAAAAAGTGTTCCCCATTACCGTGGTGACACGCGGCTGTCAGGGAGGAGGCTGTGATGTCCCACACGTTCACTTCCCACTTTCCAACCTGTCCGCTCCGAGCCAAGACGACAAGGTAGGGAATGTCCCCCCCGACCCCCCCCCCCCATAAAAAACACAAGTGTGATGGGGCCCCGTGTTTTCCTTGTTCGATGCGGAAATCATTACATTGACGGGTCTTCCTTCTGAACGCTCGGCAAAACACGCAAATTGAGGAATTACCGCGAATACGCTCAGAAAGAAAAGCGTGTCCTTATTTCGCCCGTTCGCGTCGGGGCTAAATTGCGCAGAACCAAATCCATTTTTTTACCATTTGGACGCGGGCATTGTCCACAGCTCCATTTGCGTTCTGTATGCGCAGCCACAAATCACAACTCATTCTGTGGCGCTTTTTCTTTTTCTAACGACCTCGCAGACAACGTGTTTTAAAATCAGAGGCAATTTGAGCGAGCGCGTTCGAAAGGCCGGGGGGGCTGGGGATGGGGGGTGGGGGGGGGGGGGTTTGCGACATTTCTAATAATCCATTTATGCATGCAAAATTTGCCGAATTGGAAGAGGCGTTCCGAGTTGCGAGAACGTTTCAATAAAGTGAGTTTTTTTTTTAAGAAGCCTAAATATTTAATAAAAACAAAGAAAATAAAAAGTTTCCCGCCTATTTGGCTGGCGGGCTTGGCGATGTTTTTTGTTCTGACACTTGCTGACCCTTAAAAAAGGGAAGCAGACAGGTTCTCCTCGCAGGTTTTCACGGCTCGCCAGCTTTCGTCTTCTTGTCTTCCGCGGCGGCGGCGTTTGATGTATCGTCTGATTTAGCGGCGCTCGGCGCGCATTTTAAACCGAACTCCGAGGCCACGTCTCAGTAATCCCTCAATATCTCTTTTACCTTTTCCCCTCCATCAAGTATTCAGACAGGCCTCATCACGCATAACCAGAACTTGTAATGATTTTAACACTTTTTTTTTCCCTTTTGGGAGCTCATTTCTTAAGAAGAAGAGTAAACACAAAGTGAGGGGGGGGGGTGATGTGCAATAAACACATTCCCTTAAAGTGGGGGAAGGATGGGGGGAGGGGGAGGGGGGGGGAATTCGCAATAAACACATTCCCTGAAGTCTACCTGTCAGACACCTCCTTTCAAGGAGCGAGAAATTAATCAAATAGGTATGAATATTTAAACCCGCAATCATGAAAAATGTATTCGTCGATGGAAAATATTGCTGAAATCCAGTGCTCAGATTGGGCCATCTCTTGCCCTCGGAAAAGAAAAGACGTGTTCTTAAACTTGCAAACGATATTGATTATGTGTCCACCGATGACTCTCCCCTAGGGAACAGGCTGAAAATAGCGGTTTTTAACAGATGGAAATCATTGTCCTGTTTTTTAACAGCCATATCTGTTTATTTATTTATTATTTCACAATTATGTCCACTTCCACAAGACGGATGGTGGCTATTTGTCTCGAAAATGATCATAAATTGTCACTAGTACCTGTCAACTCCAGCGGCACAAAATGCTTAACAAAAGCAGCTGGAAGTTCTGTTTTTTTATCACTAAAGATTATAAAATAGAGGAAAAGAGAATTAAATTTTTTTGGAAAAAAAAAAAAAACTTCAGACAATCTACAGCGCCATTTCCACCCGATATTCAGTTACGACACCCTGTCAAACCGTCCGTTTAAACTGACAGGAAATGAGCCCGGCCCAGCCCAGCCCATAAAAACTGTGGTTTATTCAAACTGTTTGTTTGGCTGATCGGAAAATTCACACGGATTTCTGTCTTCTCATTCGAAAGCTGTATAAAAAAATAAATAAATAAAAAAGAGCCTCAAATGAAGAGGCTTCTTTAAAATCAGCGCACACGCGACGGCGAAAGAGAGCAGACAGGAATAACTCTCGGCGCGTTAAGCAGGGGCTGATGAAAAATTGATTGCCATCATAATATGTAGTGTGCGTCCTGACAGCGCCTGTTGAAAGATTTACAAGATGGCTGTGGGGCGGCGCACGGACCAGGCGCGAGAGCCTTTCGAAGTCTGCGCAGCTGCATTCGCTCCCCGTGTTTCTATGGTCAGACCTCCGGGAATACGGGGCACCTGATTCCACATTTTCATACACACACTCTCCTCTTTTAAAAAAATAAAAAATAAATAAATAAATGCTAAGATTGAGAAACTACTCCCTCGGTTTCAGAATAAGTGACAGGGGAAATTTACAAGCGTGTATTTTCAGAAACGTGACGAAGCTGACGATATTGACGCAGTGCTGCAGCGATGGCCTTTCTGGCTGTCATGTTCTGTATGTTCGAGTATGAGAAGAGAGCAAAGAATCTTCTTACAAATGCTTTCCCCCATCTATCTTCAGCATGAAAACTGAGATTTGTAATTGGGGAAAAGATGTAATAAAACTGTATGTTATAGGCTCCTTTGAGGAGAAACTGAGATATAAAATATGAAAAAACTGAATGAGTGGAAGCCTTGAGAAATATCATCTCTGATCTTATGATGACATAGGCGTGAATTTAAAATGAGCTTAACGACATGCAAGGGGGTGTAATAGCAAATAGGGTTAAAAAAAGAAAGAAAATCACATTATTTATAGGAGTATAAATCAAGGTGAAATGAAAATGTGACAACAATCAGGGGCTTTAAAATGCTTTACCATGGCCGTAATAAAAAGACTTTCAGGTCAAGCATTGGCCAATCAGTCTCTCTTGGGGAGCCTGCGGCTCTGTCAGTTGTGGCAGGTATTAAGGTAAGACTCCGCCTTCCCAGACTCTAAACACTCTGGTACTGAAGCCGCTCTGTGAATTCTGTTTTCAGTCCTGCAGAGATCTTAGTAATGTAGGTCTTATTGGGAAATTCAAGGAGAACAGACCTGGATTTCACATTTTTTTAAATGAGCACCTACCATCGGCAGTTTGTTATAGACAGCTGTGGAAAGTGTTTGTGTTTTTAACAAAGGGGTTATGAGTAAAGTTGCTTCCGTAAGACATTTAAATTTTAATCTCTCTATTAGATCAGTAATGCGGACAAGTATTAATTTTTGTCATTTTAATAGAGTAATAAGTTGTTCAATGGGGCTAAGAACAATTAATCGAGCAACTAATTAAGCTCAACCGAACAGCCACCACAAATTTGTAAAATGCTCAAGGCTCCATGAAAACTATATTAGAATAACAAATGTAATATGTATTTCACAACCAAAGTATATCAGATTTTAAAAAGGCATAAAAAATTGCACTAAATTTGCAGCTCAAATAAGCCCAATTAACTGAATGGGAGCATGTACTGCCTGACCACAGGATTGGATTTCAGAAACAGCCATAACTCAATGTATTGGTATATATATATATATATCAAACTTCTCCAAAGCCAAGGGTTCACACTCCTACTATGCTCACATTTAAAGTCAAGTTGACGTTAATTTGACACACAGAAGATCGAGCCTAATTTTTCTTCACAGGACTAAAACGAGTGTGGCTCACCCCCGCGCACACACTCGACACTTTCCAAACCGCGCAAACTCGTTTATTGCGATCGAACGTTTTCCACCATTAAGGCGAAACTCTTTTTGATGTTCACTGTTTTCGCTCACCAGCTTCAGAATGTGGGTAATTAAGTGAGCTCTCCCGTAATAAAACCCTACGAGCGGGACAGGCGAGATGGAGACGCCATCCGTCGGAGAAAGCGCGGTCTCCTCGCGCTGCAGGAAGCGGAGAGGAGCGCCCGGCGATTATTAACATTACCGCCACCGAGACGCAATTACTGTCACGAGCGCGCGGAGAAATGAAGAGGAGCGAGAGGGCCCTTTCTGCGCCCGTGTGTGTGCGTGTGTGTGTGTGTGTGTGCGCAAGCGTGAGCGTGTGTGTGTTTGTGTGTGTGTGCATGTGTGTGGGTGTGTATGTGCGTGTATGTGTGTGTGCGTGTATGTGTCTGTGTGTGTGTATGTGTGTGCGTGCGTATGAATATGCACGTGTGTGTGTGTGTGTATGTGTATGTGTGCAAGCGTGAGCGTGTGTGTATGATGTATGTGCATGTGTGTGTGTATGTGCGTATGAATATGCACGTGTGTGTGTGTGTGTGTGTGTGTGTGTGTGTGTGTGTGTGTTTGTGTGTGGGTGTGTATGTGCGCAGGTGTGCATGCGTGTGTATATGTGTGTGTGCGCATGTGTATGTGTGTGTGCGTGTATGTGTCTGTGTGCATGTGTGTGTTTGTGTGCGTACGTATGAATGTGCAAGTGTGTGTGCACGTGTGTGTGAGCATGTGTGTGGGTGTGTGTGCGCGTACGTATGAATGTGCAAGTGTGTGTGCACATGTGTGTGTATGTGTGTGTGCGTGTGTGTGCATGTATGTGTGCGTGCGTGTGTGTGTGTGTGTGCGTACGTATGAATGTGCAAGTGTGTGTGCACGTGTGTATATGTGTGTGTGCGCATGTGTATGTGTGTGTGCGTGTATGTGTCTGTGTGCGTGTGTGTGTTTGTGTGCGTACGTATGAATGTGCAAGTGTGTGTGCACGTGTGTGTGTGTGTGTGTGTGCGTGTGTCGGGGGGGGGGGGGGAGTCCAGATCCTTCTATCTGCAGGAGACAGACGGAAGTCCTGCAGAAGGGGAGAAACCCAAAGGGAAATGTTAAACCTGCTAACATTTCTCTTCCTGCTCCTGTACAACTAATGTTGTGGAGTAGAGGGCCATGAATAAACATGAAGGGGGCGGGGGAGGGGGGGGGGGTGAGCTGCAGAGCGGCGTTCGAGGTGAGATGTAGAGCAGTCGGAGGGGTAGGGTCAATCAATCACGTTGCCGTGCCACCGCCCATTAATATTCATGAGCAGCCCGGAGTCACCTCGGCGGCGCCCAGACCGGGTCCGGCTGGAGAGGAAGATGCGGCTCCGCCTCTTAATATTCATGAGCCCGCTCCTCCGCCGCCGCCTTTCAGGGGGGGCTGAGAGGAGAGAGCGGGGGGGGGGGGGGATAGGTATTCTGGAGGAGAGAGAGAGAGAGCGGAGGATGGAGAGAGCGAGAGAGCGAGGGATGAAGGCGGGGGCAGGCACAACAGGTGCCGATCAATGCCGAGCTGCCCTTGGAGCCCAAAGTGACCTGCCTCATTTGGGAGGCTGCTCAAGCAAATCCTTAATCAAGCCGTTCTTTTTTTTTTTTTTTTTTGTTGCTGTTGTTCTCCTGATTATTTATTTATATATTATCCACCCTACAACAGAAACTGTCACCGTGTAGGACAAGGGTACTGAAAGACTGCCTCAGACTGTGAGACTTGTGAGGAAGCGCGTGCTGTTTAGCAGTGTCTGAGAAAAACAGCGTCTGCCTACAAAGGCAAGCTCGACACGCCCGATACGCTCAAAGCAACACGTGGGCTAACGTGCAGCCCAAGCCGGGTAAAGGGGGAAACAGCATCAGGCCCAATTATTGTCTATATCATTCAACAAGGCTCAAAGAGCGAGACAAAAGCCTGTCAAATTAAACAGGGAGAAAAGAGAAAGGGCTAGAAAATCAGGACCCGTCTATAAAAAGGTGCGGGAAAAAAAACACGGTTTACATGTAATCGCAATCACTCGACGGTTCTCCGCGAGCGAAAACATGCTTTTCGCCCAGACCGGTATTCTAATTCCTTCCCTTTTAAAACTGAAGCGAGCAGTGAAAGTTTGACAGAAGTCTGCCGGCTCAGAGACGGAAAGTCTTGTACGTGGGTTGAAACCCGATCCAGCACATCGCGGAAGAGCTCTTCTGTGTGCCGGATTGTCCGCGGACACACAGATTCATCAATGACAGAGTCTTTATGTCGGAACGGTTTTGACAAATGTGCCGGCGTTTTTAAGAGAAGGATCTTGCGTGGCCGGTGTTGGGCGGGGTGCGCAGTTCTGGGTGTTTAGCTCCGTAATGAGCTGGAGAGACGACAGCGAGCGGGGGGGGGGGGGGGAGACGGTCGGCGTGTCGGGAGGGAGGGAGCCCCTGGCGGGGGACCGCTGGTGGCGGGCGTTGCTCAATTGGACCGGTCCCAATGAAGCCCGACCCCCGCCTTTCCCGCCAGGGCCTGGCGAAACCCGCGGAGACGGGCCGCCCCCGTGAGGAGGTGCTAAAGGATATTCCATTTCGGCCCGGATGTCGTCCAGGCGGTGGGACAGCTCGATGGCGTCCTCGTCCTTGTTCTCGTTGAACACCTTCAGCTGGATGTCCAGCTCCTCCGTCTCCTTCAGCTCCTGCGTTTTCGTACGGAGGGGAGGGGGGGAAAAAAGTTTACTACCAAATGAGGGAGAATTTTTCAGTTTAGAAACCGTCCTACCACCAAATAATCTGTGCTACCCCAAAACTCTCCACAGACTCCTCTGAGAAGCAGATGTGCTTTGGTGTGTCAGAGGTTGGGAGTTAAAAGAGACTCAGAAACACTTGGTCCCCTGGTTCTACAATCTGGCCCATTTTTCCAAGCGTCTCTGGGTAGAGAAATGCTCAGAGCCTTCAGCACCTGGTCACCTGCATCGGTTTAACCTAATAAATGATTCAATAAAGCAATTAAGGCTTCAGACAGAACAAAGACCACAAGCATCTGTAGCACTCCGGGACTGGATTTGTCTCCCCCTAGAGAGCAGGTCGCTGTCTCGCAAACGAAACGGACGCCCCCCCCCCCCCTTCCCCATCGCCCCCCCCCCCCCCACCCCCCCACCTGAGCGAAGTCGCTGGGCTCCCCCCGCACCTGTTCCGGTCTGCGCCAGGCAGCGAAACGTCGTGCTTTACCGCTTTAATATGAATCATTGCCAGCGGAGTTTACAGATGGCACCGAGCCAAATGTAACCCAATTTCTCCAGCTATCAATCACCGCGCCCCTCCTCTTCGGGCGTGCCATCTGTCTCGGGAAACGCCGGTTCGGAGAGGAAGACGCCACGCGCTGCGCCAGCGCAGGGAGGGGACAGTCGGGCAAGTCGGGCACACTGCTGTGTGTTTTTTTACTTTCAGAATTTTGGGCTCTGTTTGAGCGCCACTGCCACTGTCTCCAGGGCAGGAAAACACCCAAATCACAAACGAGGCAAAAACTGCACTTAAACCAGAATAGCTGAAAAATCTGTAGAGGAGAATAAGTATCCACAAAATCACAATGGCAACGCACGGGAGAAAATGACAACAATGGCGCTAGCAATAGCAGCAGTTTGACAAATATAATAACGCTACCATGAAAGGCATCGTAAAAAAAACGTCCAACATAGACGTTTTTGAGGAGAGCGAACAGATGCGCGTGGATCTGTCCAACCGGAGCAGAGATCCATTCCGGTTGATGATGACACAAGGGGGGGGGGGGGGGGGCTCCTCTGGTTCTGAAGCATCTGTGGACGAGCGGGGAGCGCTCGTGTGCATCTCTCCCTGAGCGCTAATGGGCTAACAGAGCCGGTCTGGAGAGCGCTGGAAACAGGGAGCTGTTAATGGGAAAGCTCCGGAACTTTTTGAAGCCGTGCTGAAGCGGATTGGACAGGGAAGGCCGGGTCACGTGAGCCGGAGCACGGGGAGTGCGCGGTGCGGGCGTCGCCCGGCGCGGGAGAGAGCCCAGCTCGCCCGCTATCGCCCCGGCAACGGCGCGGTAATTATTCCAGACGAACATCAAGGTTTTTCATAAGCGCAAACGAGACAGAGGGGGGACAAAAAAATCGCTGTCATCCCGAAACCTTTTATGTGCTTTTAAAAAAAAAAATTCTTTTCCACACCGAAAGTTCCCATTCCGCTCTATGCGCTGTATGTGTTGGACAACTCGGCAATTAATAAAGCTGGTTCAAACGGGGAAAAGAAAGAGTTTTCCATTATTCCTAAGAGCTTTTTTTTGTTTTTATTATTTTTTCGAGGTTTCACGTGACACGGACATTGCGTTAGCCTACACTGCATCACGGGTTTGATTAGCAGGAGACAGCGCCCCCCCCCCCCCCCCCCCGCCCCCCCCCCTTACCGGCAGGATCTTCTTCAGACCGCAGCGCAGGAACTCGTTCCGCAGGTGTATCCTGAAGTCCAGGTCATCCGGCGACGTGACCAAGGCGTTGATGAGCTGCATGCAAGCCACCTGTGGCAACCGCAAAACCCAAAAAAAAAAAGTTAGAGCACCGACTGGCAACCTACCAAAAAAAAAACTAGAGAAATAAACTTGTGTGGGAGAGACGTGCCATAACCTCCCAGCAGGGCAATGAACTGAGAAGCAAAACATTATTCAGCCATAGATTTTACATTTTCTTTTTCTGCTTTTTTTTTTTTTTTTCGTTGTTGCTTCGTTGGCCTTCTGAGCTGCTTGCGGCTTTCCTCATCATTATTAATCACTGCGCAAACTGATTTGCTGTTTGGTTTACGGCAGACAACATAATACATCTTAACTGGCGGCGTAATGAATGAACGCAATAAGGGCATATGGCAAACTTAAAGACACGCGCCCCGAAGCGGAGGCGCCTGCACCGTTTGCATTTCTGCGGGCGGGCCTTTGGCCTTTCCGCGTGGGGTACGCACGGCTCACGAAACCGCGCCCCAGCGCAATCCGCCCGCACGCGGAGATGAGAGGTCGCCCCGGAGCAGAGGGAGGGGAGGAGGGAGGGAAGAAAGGAGGAAAAAGGAAAAGGAGAAGAAGACCCGGAGAGCAGCGGAGAGGTAGGGAACCGCGGGTGGTTCGTTTGAGGGGGGGTTGGGGGGGGGGGGGGTGGTTATTGAACAGCTGTGCATTTGTAATTGATTTATTGGATCGGGAGAAAGCGGAGGAGGACCGCTGATGGGTCCTCACGGGCAGTGAGGGGGGTGACTCAGGGCAGAGTGGGGGGGGGGGGGGATTCGGGGGGCCGCTAGTCGCGAGGGGTGAACGGTCCGTGAACGGCGGTCGATGGCGGCTGAAGGATGCGCGCGGTCGACCTCTGAAGGAGGAGCCGCCGTTACTCTCCGCGGGCGCGGCCGCGCTGCCCGCCATGTTTTATTAAGAGCCCGTGGGGACTTCGTCTCTCTCTCTCCGGTATTTTATTTCATTTTTATTTAAGGGTAAGTGTTTTTTCTTTTTTCTGGAGCTGTAGCCAAGGCCATCCCTACCGCACGCGCTCAAACGAGCACGCCAGCGAGCAGGTGCTCCTGGCGCTTCTTAGCGCCGGTCCTGACGGGGCAATCCCAGCATGCATTGGACGCACCAGGGGGAGGGGAGGATTGGGGGGGGGGGGGGGGGTATTCAGGTAGGAATCTGGAGAAATGGCCATCTGGAAAAACAGCCTCGGCTTGTTTTTAACTTGGCGTCTGCCGGAGGACAAGCAGTGGGAACAGGTTTGCACTAATCTACCTGAGCGAAGGGAACAGGAGCGCGCTGTTTCTTACGGGACGGGGCGGGCCTTATGGGCACAGGCACGGATAAAAAGGACTGCGGGGACATAAGTTAGCTTAAGGTGAACTACCAGATCCTTCCAAGCTCACTGCGAGGGAAGACAGAAGGCTCGGAGGACGCCAGCGGCGTCTGGCACGCCGTCAACCCCGCCGTCCCGCCATTGGCTTCCAGCCGTAACCACCGGAGACCGATTTAAGGGAAGGCTTTCCGGTCGACGCTCGTCACGGCGAAAACCTCACAAGGCTTCTCGCCGCGTTCGTTCGAAACGGCGGCCGGAAGTTTCCGGAAAGAAGGCCTTTTGTTTCGTTTCGTTTGTTTTTCGGGATGAAAATCGTTTGTTACAGCGAAACGAAAGAAAAAAGCGGCCGTGCGGGGCGAAGAGCCGTGGGAGGCCTTCCGCCAGGGGTGATTAAAACGAGCGCGAGCGTTCGACCGCCGCCACCGCCGCCACGGCGACGGAACAAAGCGAGGGACCGCCGGAAAATAACACGATAATCGCGCCAACAAGTTAAACTCCGCAGTCCGTCGCGGGCGTCAATTCCTTCAGTCCTCTGAACTTTCCGCACTGGCGAGACACTTTAATTTACTTCACAATTAACGGCTGTGCTTTTCATTACCGGCAGTTTTAAAATGTGGAAAACAGGTTCTGTAATCAAAAGGGATTATTCCTTCGTTTCCGACTCTCTCTCTCTCTCTCTCTCTGTCCCTGTTGTAATTCCTCTCGCTCGCTCCGAAGATCTGAATGGTCCTCCGTAAATTGAGCGAGTGATTTGCATTGCTCATAATAAATAACCACAGGAAAATCTTTCTTCGCTCTAAAAGCAAAGAAGAAAAAGGCGAAAAAAAGAAACATTCTGAATTTGAATTTGCGATGAAGTCTTTTGTTGGGCCCGTGCGCAGGTAATGGAAGGAGCTGTCAGGCGGGCAGAGCGGCGGACCGATCGCAGAGAGAACAGCCCTTAGGAGAGAGGAACGAGGGGTTACCGGCTGACTGCCCTTCCCTCTCAGCCCGGAGAGAGCTGGCGCAGGACCGCGGGAAAAACAATGCGGGGAGGAAGAAGAGGAGAAGTAAAGCGTGAGCCATCTGCACAAATTGAGACAACACCTTTGTTCTGCTAGTTATTCGCCTGCGCGCGAGCGCTTCAAAGGGAGTAAAACAGCCCCGGCGCCACTCTCCCCATTCTGCGCTGGAGGTGCACAAAGAGGGAAAAAAGTTCTGATGAAGAACCGAGACAAAACAGGGCCTGAGAGCATCTCAATAACCTGCAGTCTCCCATCTGTGGAAAAAGCCAGCCTTCAGAGGCTGGAGCTGCCAAAGCACAGACAAAGGGAGTGGGAGAGAGGAAGGGAGAGTGGGAGAGAGAGAGGGAGGGAGGGAGGGAGAGTGGGAACGAAGGAGGGAGAGTGGGAGGGAGGGAAGAAGGAGGGAGAGTGGGAGAGAGGGAAGAAGAGTGGGAGAGTGAGAGAGTGGGAGTGAGGCAGGGATGAAGAGTGAGAGGGAGTGAAGGAGAGAGGGAGGGAGGGAGAGTGAGAGAGAGGAAGGGAAGGGGGGAGATTGGAAGAGAGGGAGGGAGAGTGGGAGAGACGGAGGGAGTGAGAGAGGGAAGGAGAGTGGGAGAAAGGGAGAAATGAAGAGAGAGTTAGAGGGAGAGTGAGGGACAACAAGGAAGAGAAAAGGGATCGAGGGAGAGACAGAGTGAGAAGCAGAGGAAGAGAAAAAGGGAGAAGGAGGGCAAGGCGAGAGAGAGGGAGAGAGAGTAAGGGAGAGAGAGGAAGAGAGAGGTAAAGCAAGGGAGAGAGAGAGAGGAAGAGAGAGTGAGGAGGAGAAAGAGGGAGAGGGAGAGAGAGGAAGAGAGAGGGAGGAGGAGAGAAAGGGAAAGGGACAGAGAGACAGAGCAAGGGAGAGAGGGAGATAGGGAAGCAGAGAGACACAGAGAGAGGGAGAGAGAGGCGCAGAGATAGAGAATTGTGTGTAAATATCTGTTTAAGTCGACAAGGGCGGAGGTGCGGATGGCCTGAACCTGACAGAGCTGCCAGCTTTATTCCAGCCTGCGTGTCAAGCACAGCCTCAAAGGGAAGGGGCCTTTCAGGCCCACTGACAGCCAGCGAGGCCAAGCTTTGTCGATAACGCATCGAGAACTTCTTTTCATTTATTTCTGCTCAAGCCAGTCATCCTTCCACGATTCCGGCGCGCGGTCCTGACAGCGCGGGTGAACCGCCACGGCGAGTTTTTGTTTTATGGATAACATGAAAAATGCGCTGGAATGAATCGCTATCGCCTGGCAGGGCGGGAGGCCAGTGATGAAACGTAATTTCAGTGCAGAAAGTACGCCGCTGTCACACCTTACAGCAAAGCCCTTGGCTCGATTATGTTCACGGAAATGTTCGGCTGTACAAACGTGTGACCTTATACAATTTAAACAATGAATCAGCCACTGACATATATCAGCCGAACAAATAAATCATGCAACAGAATGTAATCCATATTAGGGCATGAGTAACGGTCAAACTGGTGCACAGACGGGTAACTGTTTATGGCAGCCTTTGCAAAGATACCTCCATATCCACTAAGTTCAGTATAGCTATGAAGAACATATCAATGGCTGGAGACTACCAATCAGTAAATGTAACCAGTAAGAGAGGACCTCTTAAGAGTTCTTTGGCCTGTTAGAGGCCTGGAGCCTGTTAGAATTCTGGGGCCATTTTGAATTCTGGGGCCGGTTAGAGTGGAGCGGTTAAAGTTCTGGGGCCTGTGGGAGGTCTGGGGCGGGTTAGAGGTCAGGGGCCTGTTGGAATTCTGGGCCCTGTTAGAGGTCTGGGGCCTTTGTACGTACCTGCAACTGTTGAGCTTCATGGTTCTCCAGGCCCTCCACTATGGAGGCGAATCTCTCCTTACTATGCCTCTCCGCCGCAATCGTCATGGCAGCCAGGATCTTATCAAGGCTGAAAGGAAAACAAACCAACACAAAGCAGCACAAAAAAGTCAACAAACACCGTTATCAGCCTTCAGACGGGACGCTCACTAGCAAACCGCCCCTCCCCTTCGCACATCCTCTGATCTCCTCTTCCACAACACCTTCAGAAGAGTCATTAACGCATTCCTCCGTCGTAGGCCTCTGCTTGCTGGGCGCGGCGCGCGGCTCTCCCATTCTAACGTCTCCGATACTCTGCACTGCAGAGCTACACCGAGGCGTCTGCGGCTGGCGTAACACAATGCAAGAAACAACTGACAGCAACTCAACCAGCAATGCCGGGACAGGTGACTGCGTAAGGGTTGGCAAGGAGACGGGATCAAAAAGCTTTTGTTGAGAATGTGCATTCATTTCCTTCTGCAGGGTCTCAGGGTCTCCTTGCCGAAGGCTTGGGCAGGACCATGAAAGGGAGTCCGTATCATACCTCTGACACAGAGGATCATGGGTGCGAGCAACAGACAGCGGGGCTTCACGAACCTTCCAGAGACACCGTGGCCAAGGAAAAAAAAAAACAAGAAAAATACAATTGATGAAAAACCTACATGTGCAGGTAAGAGAGGCCAGATTATGGACTGATCTGCCTCACACACAGGGAGAAAACAGACACAAGTAAGCCCAAGCAGACTGTCTGCACTTCTTGTTCTCAGTGGCTGTCCACGTGTGTATGTGCACCTTGTCATCTCAAAGGATGGATGGAGAAGGTGGAGAAGAAAGGGGAAGCATCTGAAATCTTTTCCTGATCCTCCACCACCCCACCCCCCTCAAAAAAAAAATGCCGAAAAAATAAGTGGAACTTTCAGAAAATGTCTGAAAAAAAGTCCTCCAAACTGGCGCATGAAGCTGACTCCTTCAGCCCGGTGACATTATTACGGCAGCATATCAGTGATTAGTGCACTCTATCAAAGGCATCACAGGCACGCTAAACGCACAGGCTCGTCCTTCTCAAATTACTCCCATCTGCCTCCCAGAAGCGTCTGCGCAAAACAAACAAATAAGGAGAGGTCAGACCCCTGCTCACTAATTGGAGCGTTTAAGTGAGTTAAGTGAGCACTTGATGTCTTTCAGGTTTGTCGAGCCTGCGCTCCAAAAAAAAAACCCAAAGCCTGCCCTCCTCCTCGAGTGCCTCTTTGATGTTGTCATTCATAATGGATTCGGTGAACGTGCCAGTGCCCTTAAAACTGTTCTGAAGCAGGGTTTTACCAACACATAGAAAGTTGGCTCTTGCTAACTGTTGCTGTGAAACGCGGCCTGTGTTATACAAATGCAACCGTGCGGTGAAACTGCATCGAGTTAGTTACGTACCGACCGCCATTAACGCTAACAGCCCTTCCAGCATTGGGGGGGGATTGACCATTGCACTGGCATGGACGAACAGCAGCCCTGGCCCCTGAGCAGACACATATGAAGCAGGGCCGCTGCCTGGCTGAAGCCACAGAGCGAGGTTCTCTGGGCGCTGTGACAGACCAAAAGCCACGGGTACGCGGGTCACCACCACCAGGGCCCCACAGCCGCACGCCCGCTCTCTCTCTCCTCAAACGAGCACCTGCTACGAGGCTTCGCTTTTTCTTCTCCTTTCTCTTTCTTTGTTTTTCGTTTTTTTTTTCTGAGTCTGTTCATTTTCTCGAGCTGCTGAACGGAGCCTCGCTGGAGGGCTGCCATTGTTATTCTCGGGCCAACGCCGCGGCAGACACGATAAAAAAAATAAATAAATAAATAAAAATAAATAAAAACTCCCCTGGATTCAATTTATAATCTGTCAGTCGGGCTGCAAGCTCACGGCCAACAACCCCGAGCGCTTTACCGCGCCACGCAGCCGCGAGCAGCTAAATGAGAACACGCCAACCGACAGACTGCGACACGTCTCCGCGCCCGCGCTCCAACGCGGTCCGAGCGCTCGGCGTGTCTGAATGAGCATCGCGTTAGGGGCTCTGACAGGACGCCCGCACTTATATTTCATTAACTCGCTCATAAACGCTTGGGTCTGCGGCTCTGCGGCGAAGGTGGAGGGGGTCGCTCGGCGCGGACACGTCGGTCTGAAGATGGGGGGGGGGGGGGGGGCTTCCGGGGCTGTGGAACCCATGCGGGACGGATGGGAGGGAGGCCGCGTGCTCGATCAAACTTACATGTTCTCCTCTCCGATAATGCAGACCGCAGACAGGATCTTGACGATCTCTGTCATCATGCTGGTCTGCTTCGGGTCAATAGCCCTCGCCAGGAGCAGAAGGCTTCTCTCGTCTCCCAGAATCCTTTGGAGCCCATACTGAAAGCACAGAAGAAGAAAAAAAACATTGTCCGATCCATTTGTTTTGCAATCTGTCAGCTGTGTACATACAGTGCTTCTGTTGTGTGCACATCCTAACGGTTCTCTTCCACGTGAAATTTGTAACCATTTGCAATTATCCTATGCCAATGAGAGTCTGAGGGAATTTTAATCAACAGCAAACCTGGATAGAAATACAAAATTAGCCCAAATTCTTTTAACAGTGGGCCAATGAGGCCAAGGAAAGAAAATGGGAGATGATGATAGATTAATCCAAATCAGGACAGGGCTATAGGGACAAACACACATTTTCCTGTGCTTTTAAAATCCCTCAGGCTCACTCTTTAAGATGACCTGGTTGCATGTAGGGATTTTGGTAAAGGGACAGCAACAATCTGGCCAACAGCAATTTAGTTCTTGGAAGAAACTGGGGACTCTGAGCTATTTAGGAAATCTGGTGAAAAATGATAGCAAGACTTCACAAAAAAAAGGGGAAGAAAGGTGAATTACTTGCAGAAGCAAGAGAGCTAAAAGTATAGTATTTCAGGCAATGCAGTACCACCCGGCTGATTTTCCACTCTGCAATAATATCAACACGAGAGGAATATTCTAGAAAAAAAAAAAAAACATTACAGCGGAATCTAGCAAAGAGGTTTGGCCCGGCTTGTCCAGAGGGAAGCATCAGGTGAACTCTCTCACAGCACTCTCGACCCCCCCCCCTTCCGCTCCCTCCTCCGCTGCGGAGCGCGGAGCTCGCTGCTGAAGGGGGGAGCGGCTGGTCTGATCGATTGACACCCGACTGTGATAATGCACCGCGCTAATTCATGTGAGAGGAATTCAAGGCCTCCGCACAGATCTATTCACACCGCGTGAAGCAACAAAAAAAAAAAACGTCAGTTCTACCCCCTCCTGAGAGCTGGTGGTGGGTGGGTGGGGGGGGGGGTTGAACATTTTTTCCATAGCCATTTCCTAGGAGACCATGTATGGATCAATAGCACTGAAATGCATAAACCGCTCACAAAATGGCGTCGTTCGCCATATAGGCATGGGGGCAGCGTTCATAGTGCCAGTGGAACTGGTTATGCGCTGGTTATCAGTCGCTGGTGAAAAACAGAAGAGGGCTGGAAGACTTTGGGAGCCTCATACGGACGCTGCCAATTCTGCATCACCGTACCCCGAGACCCGGCCCCCAGCTTCCCCGCACAAACCTTATTGTTCATGAAAGCCTTGAGACACTGGATCAGCTTGTGCTGGTTCCTTTTATCAATGCCTTCCTGCCTGGAGAGACAAAAAGAAACAGCGGAGTTTCAGCTCTGGAGGTTTCAATTCATGTTCCGCTTCAACGTTTTAATGTTCTACATGTAATGTTTTGGCAATGTTTACAGTACGCCATTTGACGCCAACGTAGCGCGCTGACTGGAAAAGACAGAGCATCTGACGAGCGGCAGCTACACTGGCGCATTAAGCGCCATTATCCCCCCCCCCCCCCGAAACGTCAGGCTGTTCTTCTTACTGTTTTTTGTCCAGCAGCTTCTCCAGTGCGTCCAAGAGCAATCCCAGTCCTTCATGGCCAAAGTTGTTCACCCAGCTGCAGGTAAGGGAAGAAAGACGGGGAGTTAGTGAGTGAGGAGTGAAGGCATTCGGCGTGCGCTGAATTCACAAAGCGAGAACGGCAATCAAAAGGAGTTCACCGAGAAACATCAAAAACATTTTACTCTTTATTTTCGAAGTCATCCGCGCGCTTGCATCTCCGTGGATGTGGCAGGGCACACCTAGTGTTTGCTTTGTTTGACAGAACGAGACAGCCGCATTGAATCTTAGAAGACGGCCATTGTGTTCCGTGCCTTTGACAGAAAGCGATATTGACTAATGGCTCTCCTAAGAAAGACATGATAAATACCGTCGGGGGGAAAGAGGGATTATTTTTCTCTCCGCTTTGTTTGCCTTCTGGAGAATTTATTTTGAGCAACAAAAAGACAGACTTGTAAAACAAACTTGTAGAAAAGGACCTAATTGTTATCATTTGGAAGCATATAGATGACTATAATCACACCGTCCCCTGGTGTAGCTGAATTGGGACATAAACTCCATAGAAACTCGCTGATTTACTTTGATGTGGATGTATGATCTTTCTCCCCCCTGTCTGTTCTGAAATGAAAAACAATGTCTACATTATGCAGTTGAGACTGTGTTAATATATACCATTTCACTGAAAACAAATGACTGGCTTTATTTTATGTTCACTGCCAGCAGTAGCTGCCTCCAGAATGAAAACCAGCTAATTAGAGAGCCGGGCACAGTCTCATTTTACTTTTTTCCTACAGTTTTTCTTCCTATAAATTTGCACAAAACTTAAATGGCCTTTTGCAGTGTCCAAAAACTGAAAGATAATGGATATTCATAGGAAGTCTCCACAGATCTCAAAATGGCCCTGTAAAATCTGGCACTGTAAGTAATAACCAAGTTATTTCATTAACCCAAACGGAATCCGTGAAACATCCATGGATGCTCGTCAACACTAAAGTTTGAGGTCACTTCAAACACACAGACTTAAGACTCTGCTCACCCCCATCTTATTCTGCACAGCAGCCAGCTAACCAAAAGGACTGAAGTGAGAAAATAACAGTAAATTAGCTTTATCACCCCAAGCTGTTCCTGCTCCTCTGCCCTGGCTGCCAGATGTTCCTGCTGATCTGGACCATGTTACATAAATGCATAAAACATCATGGAACAGTGCTATTAGCTTGGAGGTAACTTCTATGAAATACTTTTTTTTTTTCTTCTTCAAAAATTATAAGCAAAATGTAATCCAGTTTCTCTAATCCAGTTTTAAATTATGCCTAACAGCGAGACCAGCACTCCCTCAGAAAGGCCTTTCAGAAACATTTTGCTATGAGCTGGTCCATCTCCGTGTGATTAACATCAGCAGTTAATCTAGGCTACAGTACATATTAATTTCCAGCACATTGGACGCCATTTCTCCGCACACTCCCAATCCATTTTGTTTCATTTTGTTCATTTCATGCTGTTCGGCCAAACCCTTGGCTGCCATAATCCTGTTAAAACTGCAGCCTTCCAAAATATATAAGCGCTATTGCGGCGTTTGATGTATTACTTGGAGACGTTGCATTATTTCACTACATTTGATGCAAATTCCAATATCCTGGGTACAGCGTGTGCTAGCTGGCCGAGGTTAATTTCTGCCTGCAGCTGAAGTATCTTTAGAAACTGTATCTGTTCCACATCCGTCAGGAGCGTTGGGAACGCCGCGTCTCAAGGCCTAGAAATGTCAATAGGAATTACGACCGGAGGCGAGGGGCGCGATGACAGGCGCCGCGGAGACGCGGGTTCGGCTAACGCGCCGCCGGGTACACGCGCCGTCCTCTGAGATTCGCGCGTTTCCGTGAGCAACCTGCGGCCCCCGATCCGGGGCCTCCCGAGCTCACGCCAGGCCGGGAGGAGGCAGGGCGAACGCAGGCCGAACGCACGCCAAACGCACGCCCAACACACACCGAACGTACGCCCAACGCACACCAAACGCACGCCATCATCGATTCATTATGAATCCAAGAGTCTCACTCCGACTGGCTACTTCCCTGCACGTCAGCCGGAGGAGAGTTTGTGCACAAACTGGGAGACGAGAAAGAAAACGTTTATGTATACGCATCAGAATCCTGAATGTATTTGAGGCGCGCCTAGTAGGAACACCCCCATACCCGAGATCCGGCTTCATTTTGGATTTGTTCCAAATTTGGTGGCTGATAATCACCTTTTTAATTTGTGCTTTTTGAGAATTTCATATTCAGTCTCATTTTTAGGATCATTTTTGTACATCTCTTCCCAGATGACTGCTGGGCCATCTGTAGTACAGGGTGTTTAATGGGGAAATGCTAAAGAACTGATAATCAGCCTTGCACCATTGTGCATTGTGAACAACGTCAAACGCAAACTGAAGAATACTTGTACAGGGTAATACCACAAACGCATGATGGAATTAAACGGTAATCAGGGTAAATGTTACAAACTGATCGCATTTCACATGCACAATTGCTATGGACATTAGACTATACTGGAGTTGTGATGTCACAATTTGAATCCAAAAACACCACCTACTGCCACAATTATATACTTTGCTTATATTTTTTAAATTCACTGTATATCGCAAAAAAACATTTTGTTTAAACACATTACACAACACTCGGTATATAAAAAAAAAATTGCATCTGATGCAGCTTGCACTCAAAGCGGAAAACAATCGCTTGCGAACGAAACGTTTCATTTCAAAAGGCGGTTAAGAAAACGAAACGCCCGCGAAGCCTGGCGGGCGTCCAGGAACGCCGGCGAGGAGGTTAAAATCCGTTAAAGCGAGACGCGGCGACGAGCAGCCAGATGGTGACCCCGCCACCGGCACATCTTCACAGCGGAGCGACAACGGTGCCGAGGCACAGCTTCGCCGCGGCAGACTTTCTGGGGGAAAAGGCGCGTAGGAAGAAACATCACAGACTGGTTACTCGAAATAAGGCATTTCTAAGCTTTTGCGGGCTCTTCTGTAATCTCCCGAATCTTTTGTCCCGAAATTGGTATTCTCTCTCTCTTAAAATCTCGCGTTCTGTGCGCCCCCCCCCCCCTGAGAACCGGCCGCGGTCCGGTTTAAATCGCGTTCTCTCACACTTCGGCGCTGCGCGTCGATTGGTACGTAGCAGCTGCCGCGTCTTTTTAAAGAAACTCCAACGCGTCCTCGTGCTCTTCTACGGACCGCAACCCGTACGGCTCGCGATCAGACCTGAAGAAGGCCTACGAGGGAAAACTCTGCATCGTCTCCCGAGCGCGTGGGTCTGAAAACCTCCTCCAACACAACACCGCCCCTACCCCGACCCCCACCCCCACCCACCCCCAAAAGCCCGCGTCCGACAGCCAAACGTTTAAGAGCCATAATACAGCAATCAATATGGCACCGCGGGAGATAATTGGCCATAAACCGCGCTGTATCTGGAGACGGCGAACGATCGGCGGCTGGACGAGCGAGTTCCTCCGCTCCCGGAGATAAGTGATCAGGACCCGAGCGGCGGCGGCGGCGGCGGCGGACCCTCGATCGCGTCCCGACCGCGTCGGCGGCGTCGCTCGCTCTCCGGCGCCGCGGTGTCAATTAGACGAAACGCATGGAGCAATCTGCGGCATTACCGGCCCCTAACTCGACGATTTATCCCTCCGCTCCGCAACGATCTTCACACACCGGCAGCATGTATATTAAAGTCATTTGTATTGACAATCAGTGTCACGGAAGCCCCTCGATTAGGCCTGATGCGTGCTAGCCCCCGGCGCTGCGCGGAGGTGAAATAAGGCGTTCTCTGACCCGCTGCCACTTTCGCAGGGAATTACACGACTGCCAAAAGCTCTTCCGCGCCATCAGTCAATATTCATTACCAGGCAACCAAACCCAATTTGCAACTTATTACCATTTGCTGTACACTACGCTATAATGATCTGCTTTGTTAATAAAACAAAACGGCATAATGTCGAAAATTTATAACTGTCTGTTTACTAACGCTCACGCTTTTAATGTTTCCCCCGTTCCCCTTCCCCTTCCCCGCTGTGTTCCGACGCTCATTGCATGCAAACATCGTAAAAAATGAAATCTTAAAAAACAATCTAGTTTTACTCCATCTAACGCAGAGCGGGGCTTTTCCGATATGAAATTTGGACAGCAGTGCCGGGGTGGTAAATGGCGGCGGTAGAAGGAAAGTACGAAGACGATATTTTTTGCGGGACCGTAATTCGCTAAATCTGTAACCGAGACTTATCCGTCTTCCGTCCAATGGGACAGCCCACGTTAACGCCCGGGTGATGAAGCCAATATTTTTTTAGAGATACTGTGATTCATAGACACACTGGTGTGGGTACCATGGAGACTGCATTAATGCTCTAATGGGGAAAAGATCTCTATCTTCAACGAAGGAAAGGACCATGTACGAAATATGGCTACAAAAAATGAATCTGATTCCCTCGCAAGTTACATCCAGGGTTTATGTCACTCTATGTTACTCCGTTCGGGGCCAATGAGCTCACGGTAAAATGGCTTGCAGTTTCCTTAAAATCCAAGCAGTTTCACCCACCTACGTCACAGAACGACCTCTAAGGGAATCGTGCCAACTGACGCCTTACTTAAAGAGGTAAAGATCCATCCCTCGTGTGTTGTGTCACAACCTCCCACCACTCCAAGGTGCGACAATCTTTAGCTCTGCCGGGAGATCGAGCAGATTAATTCAGAGATGCCCAAAACTGACGGGCGCGGACCGGAGGACGGGCGGTGAGAGGCCAGGGCGGCCGCGGTTTAACGCGTCCGTCTGTTGGCCTGTGACGGACGGGACGGAAAAGGGGCCGGAGCCTTTCCCTCTGTCAGAACGAACGGCGTCCCGACTCCTTATCAGCTTCCTCTACTCAGCTCGTGGCGTGCGTCCAAGGATTTCATTAACTTAGAGTGGGGGAGGGGGGCAGGGGGTAAGGGAGGAGGGGGGGAGGGAGCTTGTTCATGAAATATTGATAGGTATAATCTTGCAGTTAAGTGCCACCAAATTGTGTTAGTTTCTGCAATCATGTACTGTAGCCTACGTTCCGCAGGCAAAATGGAGAACTCGTACAGCTGGTGCGAGAACCGTTTTATACGCTCAGATTTTGCTGGTTCTGTGGGATTTTGCTGTATGTAGAATAACACAGCAGGGCACTCGGCCAGAATCGAGTCGGCCAGCGGCGAAAGGACAAAACACAGTCAGAGGCACGCCGAGCGAAACAGCGAGGGCGAAACGGGTTCCTCGTTTAGAGCGGCACTGTGACACAGCATTCCCTCTGTATGCGCGCTCATTAATAATCCACGGGCTGGTCGATGTCCTCGTGAGCGCACTGCGCGTCGATGCGCCGGCTGCTTGTTCCTGGCTCCTGGGTTCCAGGGGGGCCTAGTGGAGACACCGACCTCAGCGCTTTCCCAAAAAAAGAAGGGGCGGAGGATTCGGCGGGAGCCTCAAGCTGGGGTTCATCTTTCTACGCCCTTTCTTTCTTTCTTTCTTTCTTCTTCTTTCGGCTGTTCCGGTTAGGGGTCGCCACAGCAGTTCATCCTCTTCCTGTCCTCTTCATCTTCCTCTGTGGCACCAACCACCTGCGTGTCCTCCCTCCCCACGCACACGAACCTCCTCTTTGGCCTTCCTCTTTTCCTCCTGCCTGGCAGCTCCATCTCCAGCATCCTTCTCCCGATATTCCCTAGCGTCCCTCCTCCGCACGCGTCCCAACCACCTCAATCTCGCCTCTCTCACTTCGTCTCCAAACCGTCTAACCTGAGCTGTCCCATCTAATACACTCATTCCCAATCCTGTCCAACCTCGTCACTCTCAACTCCCGTTCTTCCTAACCCCCGTTTCCCCGACCGCAAAGACCAACCTCCAGGAATGGCGGCTGCGGCGGCGGCGGCGTGAGGCTGTTTTTCTTCCGCGAGCGCCTTTTTTTTTTTTGTCCCACATCGATTTCAGCCAGCAGCTCGATGGCGCTCGATCGTGTTTTTGTTATTTCAATGTAACGGCCTCTGGAGTATTTCATCATGAGAGCACTGTATTATACGAGCACAGTATCTTTCACGCCGTATCAGGACGCGAATGTCCACGAATGTCCCGTTCTCCCGCATCCGGCAGCTCCTGACCTATTCACAGACGAACCCTTCCACTCGAGGCCCAGTATTCTTAGCAGCAAATTGCTCTTGACATCACAACCCGAAATCAAGCGACAGGCCGGCCCGGGCACCGCGACTCCATACGTTTCTCCAATCATCTCCGTGATTTAATATAACCACGGTCCACAATAACACCTACGACCTCACACAGCGCCGCATCTAAGCTGAGGACAAAAACTCAATTTTAACACGGAGATGTAATACACGTCACTTACATCGTATATCTCATGGCATGTTATGTATTACAATACATTTGCATACATTAGAATAAAATGTCGTATTATTCAAACGCCGGTGATTTAATACAGGCCGTGATTAACGCGCGGCGTACAGAAAGACGGATCTCTGGGAAGATCGCGTTTAGTCCTCTCCCACTTTTTTTTCCCTCCGGAGAGAGCAAGTCCGTAAAAACAGACAAACAACTTTCCTCCTCCGCTGACAGGATCACACAGAGGAAGTAAACCGCGTGTCAAAGTTCACAGCAAATAAAGGAGATCCTTCGGGAGGACGCCGCGAGTTCCCCCCCCCCCCCTCGCCGAGACGGCGGGCGCACCTCCGCACCGTTTCAATCATCCGAACGGCTGCGCGGGGACAGCCGACAGCGTCCCGCGATTTTAACCTTTTGGAATGAGAAGAACGTCCCCGTGCCGCGGCGATTCGGGGGGGTCGTGGGGGGGGGGGGTGTGTGCTGCGGAACAGCGGACACATCCAGACGCGCCGTAGCCCTTTCCCTTTCCGCGACACCGTGTTTATATGTCCCGTCGTCCCTGCGGGCCCTGAGCACATACATAAAACACGCGTGTGTAAAGGTCAGGGGAAGAGGAATGACCGGGTCCGCGCCGGGGAGATAATCAGGTGAGTAAGTGCGCCCTCGCCGCCCGGGGGGTGGGCAGCGCCAGGACGCGGCGGACACGGGCGGGCGGGCGGGCGGGCGGGAGGGAGGAGACGGCGTCTCCTAGCGAGCGCGGTTCAGAACTCTCAGATTAACGTAATGAGAAACGTCCTCCTCCTGTAGCCTAGGCCAATCTGCCAGGGCTGCTGGCGCCGGGGCCAGCGCGAGCTCTCTAATTAAGTCATAAATTTTGGCTTCCCCAGCAACCTCCTCTCCCCCCCCCCTTCCCCCCCCCCCCCACCACCGCCACCGCCGCTTCCCTTCTCCTCGCTTTTGATGACGCGGCAGTATTTTATGCATTCTCACCCATATCCCGCACACGCTACTCATCCACAGGATGAAGACGCGGGAGAAGAGGGGTAATTATTTTGGCTGGAAGGAAGAGTGACAAAGACGAGCGGCGATGAGGTGCGAACGCGCCGCTAATTTTAGCAGCGGGGGAAAGGTGCGCGGCGGCGGCGGCTGGCAGGCGGCGGGCGGGCGGCTCGGCTACGGGACCGGATTAACCTTCCGTCCTCGGGGGGGGGGGGGGGGAGGGGGAGGGGGCGCGGATTAACCTTCCGTCCTGGGGGGGGCGCCAGATGCACCTCTGTAGATACGGGATCTCCGGGGCGGCGGGCGGGGGGGCGGGGGCTATAGCCCGGCGTCCCGCTCCGACGGCGATATTGGCGGGTTTGGCTCCCCGCTTCGGAATGGCGTTTGGGCCCCAGCTGGATCCCCCCCACACATCAAACCGCACAAAAGAGCGTCCCACTTTCTTCTGGAACCGAGGAGGGGGGGGTTTACACGGGGGGGTGTACACGTGTGTGTGTGTGTGTGTGGGGAGGGGTGGCGTACAGACTACAGCGAAATCCCTAAGAGCGACATCGGCATTAAACCAACACAGACTAGCAGACTGAGACGCGGGGCCCCGTTCCACGCGGTCCCCGGACATTTCCAAATGACCCCCCGCCGAGAGAAAAACACTCCTGAAATTTCTAATTATCTCCAAAACAGCGAGAGGCCCCCCCGGCGCTCTCCGAATTAATTGGACGGAAAATGGCCTCCGCGGAATCGGGGGGAAATCGTTCGGAAATTGCCAAAGTGCTGATTGATCAGCCCCATTAAGTGAATGGAAATATAAAGCCATACGTCTGTAATGCATCAGACGGGCGGTGCGGAGGCCTCCCGCGGCGAGTGCTGCGGCGTCTCCGCTAGTCCCCCGCGGTTGATCGTCTTTTGATCTGGATACAGAGGAATTGAGTCGCAGCACCAGTTTTCCCTTTCTAATAACTGTAATGAGTCATTTTCTCGCCGAATCGTGGAAACTGAATCACTTGCTGTTCTCAACAGAAGTTTTGCCTGCGTTTTTTTTTAACATACACAAAAGCATAGCGTATATTAAATTTCCTTCTTTTTTTTTGTTTAGAGCTTATTGTATTTGTCTTGTCTGGTTCCAGAGACACACTGTTGACCAGGTTTCATTCACCATCTCTGTTTGTGTGGCTTTGCTTTTGTTTATTATTGACCTGGATTTACACCCAGCGGAAACGCGCGGTTGGAAATGAGTTTGCTTATAAAAGTCAAGATAGAAGCTTCACATCCCTACCCTTAAAAAAAAAATCTGGGACCGATGAAATGAGTTCAGTGAGTTCAATTAGTTCAATTAAATTCTTTAGATTCCCCTGAAGAACGGAAAATTAAAAAAAGGACAAGCTCTTAAATTATCTCCACAGTGTGTTAGAAAATTTTAACGGTGCCAAAAAAAATTAACATACGGAAGGAAGGAACACCTCTAAATTCACTTTTGTACACACCTCCGACAACACTTGCGTCGCGCGTAACCGTCGAAGACGCACTAAAATAAAGACGAGCGTTCAATCAAGAGCAAACTAACCCAAAATAGGCCAGAGCGGCGGATCCCCAGGACCAGGAGCATTAACCGCTGATCTGCACCAGCCAGGTTTGATTTGACCGCCCCTCCCGTCCGCGGTCAGTCTGGGGGCCCCTAAGCTCCTCCCACAGCTGCCGACTTCAACTCCGTCACCCGAGTTACACGTCAATGCCCCGGTTATCTAAACCATTCATTATTTACCGCTACTCGCGGGCTGCCTTACTGAACCTGTGTTTAGTAGTTGTCTATGACCATGAAATGCACTTTTTGTACGTCGCTTTGGATAAAAGCGTCTGCCAAATAAATGTAATGTAATGTAATGCCTCTCTCTCTCTCAGGTGGCCAAAGGCGGTTAAACCTCCAATTAATGGGAAACCCCAGGACACAGATCCGTGGGGTATTTGTGTGGGAGTCCGCTGTTTTTAAAACGGCTAACGTTAAAGCGCCGTCTGTTAAGTCAGGGTAATAGCAATTAGAGCAAAAAAAAAATAAATAACACCTCGGTTGTGTGAGACTCAGAAACTAGTTTCTAATTTCTAATTTTAAAGAAATCACATAGAATCATTTATGTGGTTCTTTTCAGTCCGTATCATTTTTAATGGATGGGCAGAAGGAGCATTGGAGTATTACATGGTGAACCTGTCGTTCCAAAGAGAGAGAGAGAGGGCTGAGCAAAGACATCCATCCCATCACTCCCTGCTCCCCCAACGTTTCAAGAGTGATGAGAGAAAGTAGGTCACTTTTTTCCAGGCACTTAACTAAGGTTTCTCCGCGGTTAATAATCTCAACGAAATGTATTAAAGTCCCACAAGTGTCAAGTGCCATAAGGTCACATAAAATTGTAAAAATGTCATTTACTCTGACCTCGGTTACCATTCGCAGAATATCAAGGTGATATTTCAATGAAGTTTGGAGGGTAAAATTTAAATTCCTTAAATTCCAAAAAGATCATAGAAACAGCCAGATATCGTGTTTGCTTGTCTGTGATTGTGTGTGTGTGTGTGTGTGAGTGTGTGCATGCGTGCATCTGTGTGTGTGTGTGTGTGTGTGTGTGTTTGGTCAGACACAACATCCATGGGTTTGACAAAACAATTAATAAAGGAGGAAGTAGTGGAAAGCACAAGGGGATGTGGGATATTGGATTTAACACTGTGGACTACCTACTTACCCCTGTACCCCAGCAATACCACTTCTCACTAAATCAATACTGAATTCAAATCAGATATCTGAATTATGTATGCCTGGCTCCGGGGCTGCCAACGGTACGGCTGGCTTTGAGGTTAACAGATGGTGGCATAAAATGAAATGGGTGTCCCGCTTAAAATATACCCAGTCACGGAGGACTTCTGAATCTTTCGCGCGTCTTTACTGCTTTTGAGAAACGCCGCCGCGTAGCCGTGACACGCATGTCCAACAGCCCCGGTTAACCCCTCCGTCGCACGCGCGCTTCAACCGCGATAAAAAATCCCACAGGAACCCGCCGGCGCAGAAACATCCGCCCGCGAGCCGGCTCGAAAAAACGCAGGGGGGTCAAACTCTCTTCCGCAGAGCTCTCCTCGTCGCCGAAAATAAAGAAAGCCAAGCGGTTCGGAAAGTTCAGCTCGGAGAGAGCCGAGAAAGAAAAACAGGTACACGCTTTTATTTCATAAAGCGATGCCCCCCTGCCCGCCGACCGCACAGAGCCCCCGCGTTTAAAGCAAACACACTCCTCCTGGAAACAACAACAGCAATCCATTAGTCTGCAGACAGGAGGATTCAGTGATGTAATCATTTTTCACAGCGTTCCTCGCCCTCCCTGACAAGTGTAGGTAGCGTAGCGTAGCGCTGGGCTGGAGCCAGGCTGGGGGGGTCTGTGGGGGAGGGGGGGGCTCCGGGGGCTGTGGAGCACTGTGGGCAACACAAAGGTGTGTAATAACATTCGGAGTCCGGAGAGTCGAGGCGGCGGCGCGGCCGAAGAAAAATGACCCTCCCCGCCAGCTTTAAACCCCATTTTACTCCATCGCCACGGCAACGGAGACAATTTATCTGGCAGGCAGACAGGTGAGGTTTTTGATAACTTTCTCCCCGCCGCGCCCCCCCCCCCCCCCCACCCCCCCCCCCCCCCCCCCCCCCACCACCCCCCAAACTCGCGCTCGTGGAGGAAGCCGAAGCCGTATCGCCGCGGTTACATCCGACGGGAGGCCGAAAGGGGTGCGGTCTGAATTCGTAACCCCCGGTAACCCGCCGGCGTTTCCCCTCGCGCGTCCTCGAACGCGTCCTTCTTGCGGCCGAGGAAAAAAAATCACTTGGCGTCCGCGGGGACCCCGAAACCGCCGAGCGCAGCCAGGGGTCGTCCGCTCGACAGCGCAGCCCGCTGGACGGCCGCGGCAAGGCCTGCCAACGCCAGTTAACCTCATTTCACCGTATCCTTCCGAATGCCCCGTCCATAATTACCGCCATCACTGGCACAAGCGCAACGTTCGTAAAGAGGAGTCCGCGCGTCAGGAGGGACGCGCGCCGCTCGAGCTGTCAACGGACGCGTCTTTTTTTTTACAGCTCCGCGCAAACTGCCGTTTTGCTTCTGATACGCTTTTCCTGCGGTACGCCTGAAGCCAGCCAGTGTACACAAGGAGCATCAATTATGCATGACTGACAGAGACTGCCTCCAGTTCCAGCATTAGAAATGACACCGTTTAAATGGCGGAGATTGGCTATAAAGCATCCCGGGACGGCCGGCGCTGGCACCTCCGTGTCTCCCGCTGATAGCTCCCGCTGCCTTCTAGAAGCATCCATCAGCGCAAGCGCCGGCTCCTCATTACGCTAATACACTACCCCGTAACCGTCTCCGATCGGTTTGCGGAAGAAAAAAGCCATTCGCCGCACTCCAAATGCAATAAGAGCCCTCCTCTCGCCACCAGATTAGAATGCTCCCCACAGCAGTAATGAAATCAGACTGGGGCCAGGCCGAGAGAAAGCGCTCCGTTTGATGAATCTGGCGCGGTGTAATGTTACCGGATTATGTGTTTTTTTTTACTGTATTCATTTAGGCGTGATTAATGGAGAGGGCCGTGACCCCGGTCCGCGCTCTGGAAAAAGGGGGCGCCAGCGGGGGCAGCGCGCAATCACCGAGCCAAAGCAAGCGGAGCAGAGTCGAGTCGAGGCGGCGGGGCCCGGAAACGTTCACGACGATCTGCGTAATCACACAATCAGGCCTGAAGGGCCGAGCCCGGAGAGCGATTTTTTGACGGTTATTAATGTGGCCCCGCTCCGGCCCGCGGGACCCCGCCTCAGCGCTCCGTGGCCTTCCCGTTTGTCGGGCCGCGGAAGGCGTCGACCGCGCCCGCGCGTCCCCGTGCGCTCGCGGGGTGATTCTGGCGGTCGTCCAGGCCGCGCGCTACTCGATTACGGCGAAGATTTTCGCCGGCGGTTCGGACCTTAATTTGAGGACCTCTCAGTTCGGCGCGTGGGGCCCCGGCGCTGGTGAATATTTACCCGACCGCGCCGCGCGGAGATTCCAACGCGCCGATTTAGGGGCAATAAACGAAAGACATAAAAGCTTTTCTCTACAGGTACTGTAAAAAAAAAAAAAAAATTAAAAAAAGCCTCAGCATGTACTGGTCTCACACCGCTGAGTTATTTCCCTCACGGTTTTCCAGACAGCCCCGCTGCCTCGCCGTAGAGCTGCTGAGAATTAGAGAAGAGAAAAAAAGGAGAGAAAAGAGAGAGTGGGGGGAAAAAACCGAGGAGGGAGGGAAGAAAAGAGAGAGACAGAGATCGAAAGACAGAGAGACAAAGAGAAATGCAGAGAGAGACAGAGATAGAGACAGATAGATACAGAGAGAGAGAGAGAGACTGAGAGACAGAGAGAGAAAGAGAAATGCAGAGGGAGAGAAAGAGAGAGACGCAGAAAGAGATACAGAGATAGAGACAGATAAAGATACAGAGAGAGAGAGTGTGTGTGTGTGTGAGAGTGAGAGAGATGCAGTGAGCGAGACAGAGAGAGAGAGAGACAGAGAGAGACATAGAGAGCGAGAGAGACAGAGAGACAGAGATACAGAGAGAGAGAGGGAGAGAGCGAGAGAGAGAGCGAGAGAGAGAAAGATACAGAGAGAGAGAGAGAGAGAGACAGAGAGACAGAGAGAAAGATACAGAGAGAGAGAGAGAGAGAGAGGCAGGAGAGCACGCTCGGTGCAGGGAGCTGGCAGACAGAGCACTGCAGAGCCCAGATTAATAATGTGAGTGTCATCCCTCAGGGGGGAGGAGCCATAACATTCAGCCTCCCCCCCCGGTGAAATAACTCTTCAGCGGCGAGGTCAGTCCCCGCCAGCCCTCACCCCGCACTGGGGAGCGCTGAAAACGGGGGGGGGGGGGGGGGGTTTACGTCCCCTCGCCATACTGATATACTACACCCTCCCCATCTGCATCCAGATAAAATCTCACTCGGCCGGCCGGGCCGGGCTCAAGGTCGCTGGAGGTCGAGCCGCTGTAGGAAGGAAGGAGGGGGTGGGGGGGGGGGGGGGAGGGAAGGGGGGAGGCGGGGCTAAACACTCAGAAGACCGAAGCGGGCGGAGTATTCTATCATTTCAGACAAGCGTCTCCGCTGTCGCAGACGGTGCCGGCTGAGGCTGGCGGGAATCGGCCTTTGGGATATTTGGTGAAGACCCGATTAATACACGACACCGGGAACAGAGCTTTAAAACACAGAGTCTCCCCAGAACAAAAAACACACACACAGCTTCTGACAAGAAGTTGATATTCCGAACGCCTCTCGTTCAAAAGCAGAGCCAGCCTGCCTGCCTGCCTGCTTCACGCAATCTGTTCGGCACTTGATGCCTAATTGCGTCAATTATTCCCTTTCCCAGACCCTCTCCTCTCCTTTCATCACATTTGGTTAAGATTCTGGTCCGATGAGTCTGATGCTGAACGGCCCCCCGCGAAGAAAAATCAACGTCACGACTTCAAAGGCGCTAACGAGCCCGATTAGCGGGCGAGCGCTGCTCGGAACGCACAAAAGCGCCGAGACTCTCACCTACACCCCTACAGCCCGGGACAAGCCTCACCTGCACCCCTACAGCCGGGACAAGCCTCACCTGTCCTTTCCACAGCCCGGGACAAGCCTCACCTGTCCTTTCTACAGTCCGAGACAAGCTTCACCTGACTTTCTACAGCCGGGACAAGCCTCACCTGTCCTCCCCACAGCCCCAGACAAGCCTCACCTGTCCTTTCTACAGTCCGAGACAAGCTTCACCTGACTTTCTACAGCCCGGGACAAGCCTCACCTGTCCTCCCCACAGCCCCAGACAAGCCTCACCTGTCCTTTCCACAGCCCAAGACAGGCCTCACCTGTCCTTTCTACAGCCGGGACAAGCTTCATCTGACTTTCTACAGCCCGGGACAAGCCTCACGTGACTTTCTACAGCCCGGGACAAGCCTCACCTGTCCTCCCCACAGCCCGAGACAAGCCTCACCTGTCCTTCCCACAGCCCCAGACAAGCCTCACCTGTCGTTTCTACACCCCTGACCTGCAGAGAGACGTCTAGAGACCCGAATCCAGCGTACAGAGCAGTCTTGAAAAAACCCCCCCAGAAAAAAAGAAAGAGAGAGAAATCACCTAGAGAACACCTTATCATGCACGCAGCGAGGATTTTCCACATAATGAAAAATCGGAGCAAGCAAGTTCAATTTTGTATAATTCTGTCCGGGGGATCTGAGAGCTTGCAAATTCAATATGGAGGCCATCCCCGGGATTTGGGAGACTCAAAATGTAATACCGGGGGCTTAGATCAGGGGAACTCTGAGCCGAGACCCCTGCTACGCGCAGAACCGCCATCCGCCATCCGCCGCGCGCCAGAGCCGACGCACTCCCTTTCTTCCCCCGTGAAAAAAAAAAATCCTGACGCGGAACGGGAAGCGGCTCGAAGTCGGCGGGCTGTAACCGCGGCGTTTCGGAGCAGATACGGTTCAGCCGGAGCAGTGCGGGCCCGGCAGCATAATCGCCAGCAGCGTAGCCGCAAATCTCGTTGTGTGCGCGTGTGTGTGGGGGGGGAGCGCAAAAAAAAAAGTCTGGATTACTCCGGGCATTGTGACGCGAAGTATCGCGGCGCTATCCGCGGGCCTGCGGCGGCTTCCGTCCCGCAGCTGTGGTAAGCGGTTAACGGCGTTCCGACGCCCGACTGAAACCCTCCGTATCGCGCGTTCCCAGAATCAGGACTTTTCCTGGGAACTCGCGGCCTCCTTTCAATCAAACGTCTCGCCAGGAGTCCGTGAAAGTTAGCGAAACGAGAATCCGCTCCGCTAACAGATTGACATTTCTAAATTAAGAAGCACCTGTCCAAACGGAGGAATGCTGGATGGGGTGTGAAGGGGGGGGCGGGGGAAGCAAAAGATGAATAATGATCCAACCGGTTTTCTGACAGAATTAAAGAAATAACTCCGGGAGCTGAAATCTTGGGATGCATCTGTGGGCGCTCCAGGCGATGCCATCTGCGCGCGGCGCACCTGTTTTGGGACTGCCCCGGAGACAGGGGGCGCCGCGCCGCCCCGCCCGCCACCTGGGCGCGGGGAAACAGGTGCTCAGCCTCGCCAATTAAACTATTACACAAACACGGGTTTCTCCTCCGGGAGGAAATTAGCGGCCCACGTCGAGCGGCGGGGGCTACCGAGACCGACGGGCGCTGAACCGGATAAACGCTCGCTCTCTCTCTCTCCGTGACGACGGTTCTCGCTCTTTTTTTTTCTTTTCTGCTGATCGAGGCGAACGGGAAAGACGACGCGCAACCGGCGCTCCGGCGAAGTTAACGAGCGCCCGCTAATCGCCTTTTTTCCGTTTGGAAACTTTCTTCTTTTTTTTCCGAAGACGGTTTTTTTTTTGCGAGCCAGCCTCGCTCGGCTTGCGAGTAACTCTTAAGACTTAGCGGCGCGGCCGTCGAAACGGCGAACGAGGAACGGTCGCGATGCTCCGCCGCGCCTATCGGGCACGTTCGCGGACCCGTTCTCCACGCGGCTGCTCTTTTCCTTTTTTACGTGGGCGAGGCTCAGAGCTAAACATATGGCGTTAAGGATATTTACAAGAATATTTACAAGTGCGGAGCAGCGCGCGTACATCGCCTGCTTTTAGTGTAGACGCTAATTATGCTAGTCTCTCGCGGTGTGCTATCTCACTTACGGCTGAACCGTGTTCTCCAGTGTCAACAAACCTACACGCAGCGCAAAAAATAAAGAAAAGTAAATAAAAAAATAAACGTGGAGGACTTAGCTTTCATGTAAATTCCAAACAGGGACAGAATCGGGGAAGCGACACGCTTTCTAGATTAAACAGGGAGTGTCCGGCAGGGCACCGGAACGATTTGTCTCCCGCAAGTGGACTGAAAAATGCAAATACAGGCCATTTGTCTCGCGGGGTCCAAAATAAATGGTGCCGATGGCGTTTAATTTTTTAACCGCTCCAGTCCACACGCGAAGGTCCTTGCCGTTTGAGTCACAAGGAACGGAACCCGCTTTAAAAAGTCATGATTTAAAGAGGTTCCCGCACAAACGCGTCTCCCGGCCTAACAGAGCGATGATACTCGGGGCACGACTTCGCGGGAGGGCTTGTAAATCACGGGCTGTTACGCGGCCGGGCTCCTTAGAATACAAATCGATTTCCACCCTAAGCCGACCGGGGGGACGGGGGTCTGTACAGTATGTACAACCCGTAAGTAATAATGCATGGACTACCGCCGGGGACTCGCGCAGATCCTTCTGCAAATTCCTGAAAGTACGAGGACGCAGCCAATGAGAACGCAGCACTCCACTTTGGTATCCTCTGGCTCTTTATTATTATTGGATTGACTTCAGTCTGCCAAACCGGAGGAAAAAAAACTGTGAAGGCGTCATATGCTGCTGTCTTCTTTACGCCCGTTACTCCAGGAGACTACCCGGGAGGAAAGGTTACATTACCATAGAGCGATCGGGAGGCAGGACGGCAGCTGGAGCATTTCCTCCGCGCGTCGTGAGCCGTGACTATTAACCGCGGCCATATTAATTGCCGGTGGCTTTGAAATGTCCCTTCCATTAATCTACCCTTTAAAATAAACAGAGAGGTGAAGGGGGGGAGGGAGGGGGGGAGGAGGAGAGCCCGGCGAAACGCTGCTTCTTTATACCTCCCTTCGCCTCGGGGTGCCTTCCTGCCGGCCAGAGCAGGCCTTCCGTGGGAGGACCCAAACCCCCGCCGGGGGCAGAGCCAACACTAACCCGGTCAGGTTCAGCTCTTCCAAAAAAAAAACACCCAGAGGGTCGTCCTCCTAGCCTCCCCCCTCCCCCCCCCCCGCCCCTCGGCTCCCGCTACCCTTTCTCAGCCAAGAAGCGCTAACGTGCTTTGTTAGCGCCGCGAGGGCCGAACTTTACGGGCCTCGTCAGTCACCAGAGGAGCGAGCCTGGGCTGTTTTTTTTTTCCCTTTCTAATAAAAATGCTATTTAGTCTCATTTTCGGTAATTAGCGAACTATCAAATGAGCAAACAGCAGCGGAGGCCGGTCCCGTGACCCACTCCTCCCCGATCCAGCGGATCTGACGCAAGCAAGCGGCGCCGCGTAGCTTAATTAGCGCTACACGCCAGCTCCAGAGAGCGCCTCCAGGCTGCTTATGTGGCTACACTCTGCAGCATTAAACGGCTCTCACTTCCATTAATATTTTTATAGCATTTAGCGAAAGGAAAAGGTACGCGTGAACGTGAAGTTTTGTTATTGTTGTCTTTCATTCTTCTCCGCTCGTCGTTTTGACGGAGCTCACCCGTGAAGGCGGGGCCGTCCTGAACAACTATTTTTAGTTTTAGCCACGCCGAACGCGTTTGTTCCTTCGGTGAGGCGGCAGCGGCGAACTTTGCGGCGAGAGCTACGCCGGAGCCTATTACGCGGTTTCCGCGGGGCCGCCAGGACGCAGGAGTAACGGGGGCCGTTATCCACCGGATCAAATAACCGGTCCGTCGGGGGGTTCCCGCTGGTCCCCTCTCAGCAACGAGGCGGACTTAAAAGAATATCCGCCACTCATCTGATGACCACTTTATATGCAGCGCTCATCGATTCGCATTAAGGAACATCTCTCCGACAGCGCACTGCTAAATAATTGAGAGGGTCTGCTGTCACCGAGGGGTTCCTCTGCGCTGCTGGGACCAAATTAAAGCTGAAGATCCCGTCTGCGAAAAAAAAAGAGGAACGAGGAACGGACATCCTCGCAAAGGTGGAGGGTGTGGGGTGGGGGGGGGGGGGGGGGACAAAACTCCAACCGCAGCTCAGCCTAATTATGACTGAATGAAAGGGGCTATCAAAGCCAGCCAGGAATGAGTGCACAACTGAGGAACATTCAAAAATCGTTTTAAGCAGGACGTTAGCTGTGACCAAACCGGATAAAAGTGTGAAAGGGAGGGCGAGGGGAGAGGCAAAGCGGCCTTTTTTTGAGCGATCTGGGGGGAGCGGGATCAAAGGGACGGGCGGGGTCAGCAGCAAGGCCAGGTGAGCGGCGAGTTCTGGGAGAACGACAGGTCTTCAGGAGACGTTCTGTCTGTCAGGAAGGAAGGAATGGACGCAAGAGGAGGGGTGGCAGTGTGGTGTAACGGTCATGGGCTTACATTGCAGTTTAAAGGCTGCAGGTTCGATTCCCAGGTTGGACACTACTGCTGTACCCTTGGGTAAGGCACTGTTTCTGTGTGTTTACAGCTGTACAAATGGATACTATGTAAAAATGAGCTGTGTAAGTCCTGTAATTAATGTGAGTAATGTAAAATAAAGTCCCATAATAAATGCCCATAATATAATGGGAGAGACCTCCAACTGGGCTGACTGCAGTAGACCCCTGTCCTTTCCCCTGTGTGAAGCAGTGGAAGCGTTTTTTTTTTTTTTTTTTAACTGAGGGGGAGGAGCAGGGGCGGGGCAGGGCAGGCTGACTGACAGGCAGAGGGGCGGGGTCGGGGAGCAGCTCACCTGACGGGGTTGCTGGTGAGGGACACGCGCAGCGACTCGAGGCAGTTGAGCAGCTTGTCGTCGGCGATGCCGGAGCGCAGCTCGTGCACGTACTCCTGCGAGGACAGCGTGCTCTCGTGCTTGCTGTTCCTCAGGCCTCCCTGCAAACACACACACACACGCAGAGAGCGGCCAATCAGAATCAGAGTCCCGCAGCGTCGTCTGCATCTCACCATCTCACACGCAGACCAGGCAGGCACGCGGGCGGGAGCGGGGGGGGTCGGTACTTGAGCTGAGGGGACCGGTGCACCCGCAGGCTCCCCCCTCCCCCGACCGCTCGCAGCATCTCGGCTCCCAGCAGCCCCGGCGGTAACGCGTTTCCACGCTCGCGTCTCGGCGGCCGCGCGCTGCGCAGCTAACCGCCGCCCCCCGTTAACGCGGCGGTAATGAGACTGGCGAGGGGAGCCGCGGTTTTATACGCCGCAGCGTTGGGCTCAAACCGCCGAGGCGGTGGGGAGGGGGGGGAAAGGGGGAGAAGGGGAGGAGGGGGGGAAGGGGGGGGAGAGGAACACCTGCCGCCCGGATTTCAGGCGGAGCGTGTATCAGGTGCGGCGGTTCCCCGCCGCGGCTGACGCCCTGCAGGTGAGAGCGATTGCCGGTGCTGCCGGGGACGCGGCTCTTTTCCCCGTCATTACCCACGGCCCAGTTTCCCCCAGCTGCCCCCCTCCCCCCCCCCCCCCCCCCCCCCCCCCCCCCCCTCCAATACACACCCCCCGCGCGCACAAACCGCTCCGCATTAAAAATAAATACCACAAAATAAAACCCCTGCAGCAACCAAAAAACACAACCACCAGTCATTTCACCGAATTCACCCACGGTGTTTTTAAATAAACATTTTTCCTTTTTCTGTTTCTACGCAGGAAGAAGAGAGAAACAGGATCTCGAAGGTGCCGCTCGTACAGTGAGCCAGACTCCTGCTCCGTCCTGTCCTAATGTGAGGTTCAGGTGAGGGGAAGGAGGACAGGTGAGCGTTCTCCACACCTGCTGTTTCCTTGGCTGCGCGGGCGGAGCCAGGAGGAGGGCCAGGCCTCAGGGGGTCTCCCGCACAGACGGGGATTCGGCGGGCTCCACTGCCAGCTCGCGGGCCCCCGAGCAGTGTAAACACACACACACTCCACACATTCCTGCGTACTTACTCCTCCAGTCAGAGGTCACGTCAGCCTGCCAGTCCACGACTGGCACAGTCTTGGCAGCCTATGCTTAAAGCTCGCACAGCGAGCGCGTCTCAGACATCCAAAGGTTTTACGGAATGCTAATTTTTCGCATCGAAAATAAACAAGGAGTATGGCTTTTGGTCAAATGGGGGTTTGTGGGGGAAGGAAGGAAGCTTGTTCTTGGCTCTCTAAATTGGCAAAAGCTATACTGAAGGATAACCAAGAAATGCTCCCCCCCCCCCTCCCCCTCCCCCTCCCCCCCACTCCGCAGCATCTCTGAAAATAAGCTCGCATTAATCTAGCCACAGCTCCCTGTCTGCAGAAATCAATTTCTGTTACCTGCCAAGTCCAAACTGTACGCAGCTACCGCGCGCCGGGAAAGGCGTCTCACAGCTACAGAAGTGGAGACAAAGGGAGGAAGCGGCGAAGTCTGTCAATCCACCTCACTCCTCTCTCCTCTCTCCCTCTCTCCCCCACGGTAAGAGCCTGCATTACGAGCGACTGCGTCTAATAGCTATTCTTGTATTTCAGGGCTTTTCGTTTTTTTTTTGTTGTTGTTGTTATTGTGTGAACATCGTGCTGCAGTGGTATCTAAATCCATTTTCACAGGTGTTCTTGTATTTTCTGTTTTTTTTTTTTTTTTCCTTCTTTTTCCCGCCTTTTCTGAGAAAAACAACCTGCCAAACAAAGTTTGGTATCGCTCGGCCCGGTTGTCAAAGTAACCCACTTACAAGGAGAAGCAGAGTAAGGTAGGCATATAAACATGGGGTGGGGTGGGGGGGGGGGGGTGCGGGGATGGGGGGGAGGGGAGTGCAGGGGGGGGTGTGGGAGGACTGTATGAGCCGTATCAGAAATCCCTTGACTGCGATAGACTTGCTTTAATGTGATCCTTTCCGCAGCCTGCCCCGGCACCCACCCGCTCGGCCGAGGGAAGGCGCTTCGAGGGTTAACAGGCTGTCTTTCCCCGGCTGGGCGGGGCCCGTCCCTCTCAAGCATCGCCGGGAAAGGAACCGAAAAAACGAAAGAACAATTCGGCATCGCACTGAAGCGAAAAAACTAACCAGAGACGAAGAGGCGCGAACACTCCAGCAAAATCCAATTCTCACAAGCTATGTCCACAGTCGCAAAGAACGCCAATTTCCCCCAATATTTGTTGGGATATTTTAATATTTTAAAATATGAGAATTTCCAGTGATTGCAACAGCCCCGTACATGTGAATATCCCATGTGCATGGTAGATTATCCCATTTAAATTCACCTCAAAATAGAAGCATTTGCCACGTAAACATCCCATTTGTAATACATGTACCATTCAGATGAAACCACAGCTCTTGCGCCTGTACATCGCAAATAACTCCAAACAAAACTACATTTATTTATTATGCAAAAAGCAAAGCGGTTGTGTTCAAAAACATATTAGATATCAGCAAAATGAAAGGAAATACTTGAAAGCGGGGGAACTGCATGTAAGCTACGTGTTTGGACCAGAGGCCAGCCTGCAAAGCCATTTCCTGCATTTTCACCGACTGTGGGGGATGATATTGATTTCAGCATATGTTGTGACTGTCGTAGACGTTGGAGCAGAAACGAAATGGACAACTGTCTCTCCCTATCTGCTCACACGGCTGCCGCTTCCGAGATAGCCCGGCGACGCGTGTTCGCGAGCCCATGAATTATGAATACGCAGCATATGCCTGATTTTTTAAAATCGAGTTCAACATTTTCGGCACCGTGTTTCCCCTCCTCCCGAAGAAAAAGAAACGATTCTCCGCCCAACCCTGGGCTGTCGGCACAGAGGGTGCTCCACCTGCTCCATCCAAAGCTGGGTAATGGGTGGAGTGAGCCCAGACAGAAAGATCCGGAAAGGACCAGGAACCAGAAGGTTTGCACTGTGGAAGGCGGTGTCTGACCCCGTCCACTCAAAGCAATGGGAAATCAGCCCCCCACCACCCCTAACTACAGAAAACTCGCCAGAAATGTCGCCGGACATGAGCTCTGGCCAATAGTTTTCCATCTGGGATGGACTTCCTTCTCAATCCAAGCCCAACGAGCACAGGATGAGAAATTTGGATACATTAGCCTGAACGGCCAGCTGTGCGGAAGTGATTGGACCAGAACGACGATTGGCCGATGTGCTCACCTTCTAACAAATCAGATCATTTCTTCAGCTCAGACCTAAATTAGGGGAAACCGACTCTGTAAGTGCAGTTTAGAGACACGGTGATCCGTGAAGACAGCAGAAGATCAAGATAAACATTAGAGAGAATATTACTCATTCCTTTCTCTTTTTTAACGTTTGTAACTTGATTCTCACCCAATATTAGATTTTTTTTTCAGTATAATCGGGCCGTCCTCCGGTTTCTGCCATTTCCTGCATGAATTCACTTTTATGGCCCGTTGAAAATCTGGCACAGACTGAGCTCGTCCTGTTTTTGCTGATCTGTGAGTCTCTCCGAGGAACCAGCGGGAAGCTGGTCCTTCTCTTACCTGTTCAACCGAACATGTGGGATTTCCCCCTGCCTCTTAGTCGGACTCCACAGACCTCTACACCCCTCTGTGGTCCATCACACATTGCCTCCTGCTAAAAATACACAGGTCGGCACAACCGACCCCTCCCTGTCTCCCTCACAATGTGTTTCACCTTCGCTGCAGTCACTGTCTCTTTATAACAAGACGTTGCAAACACACGTGGGCTCTGTGTGTACAACTGGCAGCCTCCTTTGTGTCGATCTCGTTTGGTTTGCACACTGTTTGACAAAAGAAAATTGTGTTTAAAAGTTGGAAACAAATTGCTGCTCTCTGAAGAATTTGCATTAACTGGCTTCCATTAACAAGGAAACAGATATCTGGAGTAAGAACCAAACAGAGCAGTTAACTGCAACAGATACGATGTAAACCTGTTTAAATCTTTGGTTAGGTTGATTTTTTTACGTTTTATATAGGTTTTCACTTTTGATGCTTTTACCTTTCATATAGATTGAACTCAAATTCAGTTTACTGTAAGCGTGAGTTTTGTAAACTGCCAAAGAGCATCATGGTGGCACATATGTGCATATGTGCATGTTTGCCTGTCAAAGAAACAAAACTACTCATTACAGTAAATTTAGCTCTACTCATTTCCCCAATCCCACAAACCCCTCTTCTCCAGTGCAGGACGCCATCTTTTCATTCATTCGTTTTGAAATGTTGGTCTTTCTCCTCTTTTTTTCTGACACACTGGGTACAAAATGTCTGCCAACAGGAGACCGGGCTTTTATTGCCTTCCCGCTCCCTCCTCCAGCAACACCGCCTGTGCGCTCCGATCTCTAATGCGTCTGCTATTGGCCCTTCATTTGTTACTGTCATGCAAGGTGCTTCCCCCCCCCCACTTTTTTCCAATTAGACTGACAGAGGAAAGCACAAAATGAACAATCCTGAATGGACAGGTGCTATCTCTATCGAAGCGCCATCCTTCTGAAAATAATACCTGCTCCGGCTCCCCGACTCCATATCTGACATCTTAAATAATGAATCGCGGAGAGAAAATTGCAGCGGGTCTTTATCTGCCCTGTGGTTCCCGCGAGGCTGACCACTCGCGGCGGGACACCAGTGGGGGGTCTGGTTTCGGTATTAAGTGACCTTTGGCTCTGGAAACCAGAGACACAGCCGGTAATACGCTGCTTAATGACCCCTGGTCGGATCAATCCTGCGGGACGGGGGACCGACATCAGGCCACACTGCGCTAACCGCTAGCCGCGCCCGCGTCCGCCATGTTCCCCCAACGCTGCGGCTTCGGCCACAGGTGCCGGGAATCGTGGGTAAACGGGTACGCCGCCAGACGGAGACGGACATCGCTCCGGAGAGAGACGGAACGCGAACGAACGGCAGGCGGCCGCCCTGAAAGACGGTCGCCGAGTCGGCCATAACCGTATTTCCTGTCAGAGGAAGCCTGCTACCGGGAGCCATTTCATTAGCGGGGCTGTGGATCCAGCTTTGGGAGAGGCGGCAGGAGGCCTGTTCCTGTTCCTGTTTCTGTTTCCTGATCGCTTCCCGCGCAGCTCTGGCCCCGAAACGAGGGTGTGAAGGGGGACGGGGGGCTGGGGGGGCTGGGAGGGGGCTGGCAAACACACGTCAGCCACGCCTTTAGCGAGACGATAACGAGCCGGCTGAGGAGCGCAGACGGATGCATTATGCAGAGGCTTCAGCCCAGCTCGCCCAAACACCGCTCGCCTGAACACCGCTTACCTGAACACCACTGGGCCAAACAGCGTTCACCTGAACACCGCTCGCCTGAACACCGCTCGCCCAAACACCACTCGCCTGAACACCGCTTACCTGAACACCGCTGGGCCAAACAGCGCTCCCCCAAACACCGCTCACCTGAACTCCGCTCGCCCCAACACCGCTCGCCCAAAGAGCGCTCGCCTGAACACCGCTCGCCTGAACACCGCTCGCCTGAACACCGCTCGCTCGCCAGAACTGCGCTCGCACCCCTCCAGCGCTCAGGGAGGGAGTAATTGCGGGGCGATAGCGCTGCACGCGCTGGCAGAGTAATGCGCTCGGGCGCAAGGCCGGGTCATGGGAATGACGCAGCTGCATCACGCGGTCCTCCGAGCGCGCGCCATCGTAATCTGCCTAATCAGATAAGCTGGAGCGCGCCATCAACACGCCTATCTGTTTCTTTTTTTCCTTTTTTTTTGTTCCGCGACCTTTGTAGCGAAAAGGAATGATTACAATAAATAATAATCAGAGGCGCAATCATCATTACCACTGCCTGCCTTACAGATATTTACATGGCCGATATCAATGCACTGTGCTTTCGTTAAACAAATCAAGAACAATAACCGAAATGAGGAAAAGTTAACGAGAGAAGACGAGGGGAGGGGCACTTGAAGCAAGGACCCATCACGGCAGCAAAATGACTTAAAAATGGTGATGCTTTGTTTTCTTATGTAATAACAGAATAAATCATATTAAGATTCTGCTCCCTAAATAAATGCCAAATGATTTGGGGTGGGGAGGGGGGATTGGGGGGGCAAAAAGATGAGGAATAATGAAAATTTTAATTAGCTCTTCTCTGTATGTGATTAATGAAAATTACCAGAGCGCCCTACTGATCTTTTGAAAAATAACACAGATACAATCTTGGCAATTAGTGCACATCAAGCAGTATCAAAGCCAAGTGGCTGAAATCTTTTATTCGCTAATTTCCTGCTCATTAGAGGTTGAATGACAGTCGTACAGAGGGGAGCATTTCTTTGGAAATGATACACATACAGTACAGTAAGCATGCACAGACCACACGCAGGTGCACAGACATACATATATGCTACACACACAGAAACACACACACACACACACACGCATGCACGCACACACACACACACACACACACACACACACAGAGACACACACACACACACACACACACACACGCACGCACACGCACACACACGTTGATCTGCTGTAATTCTAAGTTTGGTGCACAGGTCCCGGTGTGAAAGGCCAGCTGAGACAGGGGCCGGCTGAGATGCCGGTTGCCTGGACGATGAGACCCCACAGGAAGCGGAAAGGACACTCCCTGCTGCCTGCAGATAAGACATCCTGTGTGTTCAGGGAGCTGTCCTCCATGTGACTCTGATTATTCTCCACCAGGAAGGATGACAACATTCTGTCTCCCCACCCCCCCCCCCCCGTTCCTGTTCTAAAAGAGCTGTGTCCCCGAAGAGGACTGCTGTCAGGCCTGGGGGGGGGGGGGGTGCGCAGAACGCCTGGCTCTCACAGATGCCGAGGCGGCGACAATACCGCCGCTGATACTAATTACATCAGCTGCTCCTTCCCACTTCCCAAAAGTGCTTTCGAGAGCGGGGCGGTCCCCAGCCTGGGGTCCCCATCCGCCGCTTAACGTCTCTGCTGTGCCCCCAGCGCACCCCTCAAGCGCCGCGTGTTACCCTGGCATAACTGGCATCCCGAAACTGCGCGGCTGGGTAAGGGGGTCAATTCCGCTTCAGTCCAGTCAAATCCAAACGCTCATAGAACACGACAGCCGTTTTTTAAATTCATCAGTTGAGAATTTGAATTCTTCCCCTGAACTCCACTGAATTTAAATAGAATGGACTTGAAATGTGAATTCTGTCTGCTGCCCACATCTCAGCAACCTCCCATGAGCTCTCTCAAAACAAACACAGGACCGAGGCTCACACCGCACGGACAGGTCATTCGACAACAAAAAGGATAAAACAAAGGGCTGTGTGAGAAACAAATTCTCATTCTTTTTTTAATTTTGGGGATAAAACATGAGTTTCTGGGGCCCGGCCAAGCCATCAGAAGACTTCAAACAGAGCCGGGGTTTGATGTTGATTAAACAGGTCCCCAGGAAAGAGAGACAGACAGCCTGCATCCGAGCAGAGATGATTACGGTCTTAAAAGATTTCCCCCTTCATTCCAAGGCAAATACGCTCCATAACGCCTGGCAAAGAAAAGCTAATCGCGCAAAAACTACTTTTAAAAGGCCGGGAGGCGCCGAGACGAAAACGCTTACGCTGCCCCCGCTGGTAATGCCGGAGCAGTGCGGCCAGGGCGTTGCGGTGCCCTGACATACTGAATGGGGGGGGGGAACAGCAGCAGAGGGTGCGGATGAACAGCATTTCCGACACGTCAGCGCTTTATTTTTTCATAAACTTGTTTTTCGAAGGCCAAAACCCCGGCGAGGGAAGGATCCACTGAGTTTCATAAACGTTTTGCACTTTTCCAAGAGAGAAGTACGGACACTGCCAAGCAGAAAAAAGATAGAGAAAAGAAACAAAAGATCATCCGGTCATTTCAGTTGCCAAACATCCATCCATCCATCCATTCCCTTATGTATTCATACAGAATTCAAATGTTCCAGTAGAGGGATACGAATTGGATTATATTTATTTGCATTTAACTAAATTGCATGCCACTTTTACGACCACTTAGTACACTGTATTCACACACCACATCACCATACACAACACTGACAACATATTACTGGCCATTTGTACACATAAATGCCACTGATGCATCAGTTTAGTATGTAAATAATCTGCTAACATACTAACATGTCTGAATATGCTTACAGTGTACAGTATATCTTCCTTAGGTTTTATAAACAGGCATATCCATGTGGCCCTACGAGGCTCACAATGTCTCATCCACAGAACCCAGCCGGAACTCAACATCTTGTTTCTTGCTTGGTTAAGTCACTGATCTGCCATGAGTAACCAAAACACAGCTTGTTTTTGGGCAAAAGCAATGCTATTTAGCGAAACTCAAAATGGCAGATGCTCCGCAAAGCTGTTTCGGTACATCTTTTGACAATCTTTACACTTACGCATGACAACTGTATCTTTTCCAATGCTGAGTGACTCTTTCACAACAGCTACTGCAAACTGGGAGCCTTGAGAGATGTGTTTCATAAGCAGGGACTAAATCAGTGAGAATTCGGGTCTGGTTTTGCATTTTCTATTTGTTGTCCATCATCTGCATTTGCTTTATGTCTTTTTGCCTATATGGTAACACAATTAGAGGAGGATGAAAAATAATTCAGAATGTCAGCTCGAAACAATAAATATCAATAACCTACTGCACGGAAACCTTGTTTCATTTCAATTTTTCACAGATAAACAAGATTTATGGCCCCGTGCCTTCATTACAGCGAATTTGTATAAATCACATTTTTATCACAAAAAATAAATGACACTCATTGTCAAATGCAATGCAGCGGAGGTAAAAAGGCAACCATTAACCACACAGATACACTCCTTATATTGTTTGGAATTGAAATAAAGATTATATATTGTTTTTTTAGATCCCATTAATGACCTGGGTATACGTGACCGAGGCCTCGCAGGTGTTAATAAGTAAACAGAACGCAAGTGTTAAGCCGCGTAATGGCTGCAGTCAAGCAGGGCTTCTTTAAATGCACTTCTGGAACTATCCGGGGGAATGAGTCTCTCGTTAGGGAGGAGATTGGTATTAAAAAAAAGGCTTTTAAAAGCGGCTCTAAAGCACGTACTGCAGCCGTCAGACGGTACGTACTTCAGCCGTCAGACGGTACGGCCACAGAGGGCCGGCCCGAACCAAAGTCGCGTCAAACTTGACTTTGCGGAGAAGACGAAGTGACATTAAACGTCGACCCCCTGGCCCCCGAACTCAGCCCCGCATATGGCGGAACTCACGAGCCCACATCCCCGGTGGCATCAACCTTGATTGCAGGAGCTCCCGAGCTGCTCTGTGAAGGCCCCTCGTCAAGCAGCGAGGGCAAGCGTCTCTACCTCCTGGAGGTACCTGGGACCTCTGGGAGACGACGGTTCCGCCAGGTGACCTCACGTCTGCAGAAATCTCTTTAACCCTCGGGTGACCCTGACGTGCCGCGGCCTCCCCCCCCCCGTGTCCGGAGGGGGCCTGGCTGACGAGGTGCTGTCCTGCAAGTCTGGAAGGGGGCTAGCTGACCCCTCCCCTGTGTCTGAAGGGGGGTAGCTGATGAGGTGCCCTCCGGCGTGTCTGGAGGAGGCTAGCTGACGAGACGCCCTCCCCCCTGTCTGGAAGGGGCTTGCTGCCCCCCCCCCCACCTCTAATTAATACCAAGCCGCACGTCCCCACGCCCCACCCCCCGCTGAGCGGGGAATAGGCGAACCCCTGTATCCAGCCCTGAACAACTCCGCCAAGCACACCATGCGCCATAGTGGAGTTAGCAAGGTCAGGCTAGGTGACTGAAGAACGTTCTAGAAGCACTCAGCCCCGCACATGCTCCCTGGAGGGTGGAGACGGACGTCGTCACCCAACGGTAACGGCCACTGCCAAAAAAAAAAAAAACTCAGGCTTCCGCCAGAATGACCTTTTCTTGACACGTGCGGTAAATTCCGGAGCTTTAGACTCTGAGTGTGAGACTTGTCAAAGTTAAATCACAGGCAATTAAACTCTCCACTAATTACTGGAAGTGCAGGGGAGGGGGTTAACAGAAGGAAGATCTCAGGCTTCCCGGCAAAATGGATTCAGAAGTGGGCGGCTGATACTTTTGATCCAGATATATGAAAATATCAATAAAACATAATTTCAGCCGAGGAAACCCAAGCACCTCTCACAGCAACTCTGAAATTCATGGAAAGATAAGAGGGCAAAGCCAACCTGTTCCAAACAACTTGAGGCTTCTTACTGATAAATAAAATAAAATGCCGGAGATGAAGACCGCCTCAATAGGCACGGCAAATTAATATATTAATAAAATATTTGCACATCAAAGACTAATTTTCAAATGGTATCAGTGCAATAAACATGGAGAGGTCTCAAGATATGCACGGGAGAAGAATTAAACACACTTCTGCACCTGTTTTATTTTTCTTCAAAATGTGTGTATATTATTTTCTTTTTATTTTGTTCTTTTCAGGAGTAAAGTGCACACAGTACAAGGGCTTTCAGTTTGAGTGATGTCACAACGCGCAATCAAATACGTCTCCGCTGCGTTCGGCTTTGGCACCGGTGCTGGATTGGCACTGCCGCCACTTCAGGGTACCGCTAACAATACAGAGCTGTCCAAATAATGGCCTGGGCTCGGAGCATTGCATTGTATTAGCAGAAACACAGCGAGGCAAATAAAATACTCGGCTAACAGCCTGCACTGGTAAAACGAGGCAAACACAATGACCGAAGTCATAATAAAATGAAAAGCCTATCCTTCCCACTCAGTGCAAACAGCCTCCATGTTAAAGGCAGGCGCAGAGAGAAGACGGGCACATGTACTGCAGCACTGGAGCTTCATCACAAACAAGAGAAAAGAAGTTTCCTTTGGAAAGAAATAATAAATGTGAGGAGTCAACACGACCCGAACACACACACTCGAAAACTGCAATGTACCCTTAGCCGCTGGTCAATAATGCAGGTTGGGCTGCTCCTAGGCTGAAGTCGTGGTACCCAACACACAACAGTAATGAGAAAGTGTATATATGAAACACAGCACAAACAGCCGACGGGGGAAAAAACCCTGATATATTTGTAAACTTTGAAACTTTGAAATGTTGGTAGGGAGAAAAAAAAAAAAAAAGGCTTTCGGACCAAAATAATCTTTGAGTTTTCACCTGACAATTTAAAAGAAGAAGTCAGAGTGTTATCTTTCCCAACCCACAATGCCCATTTTAACGGTGAACTTCAAGGGCAGGAGGAAACAGACGGAGCTTTCCTCTATTTCACTCATTCACAAGTGCCAGAAAGTTCGGCTGTGTATTTGTGAATTTTTTTCCCCCCCATTTTTAAACAAGCCTCAAGCTGATGACATGGACATTTTTATGCCAATTATATATCCTTTCCCTCCCCCGACAGGGCCCTTTAAAGGGCTGGGCTTGAAGGCTGCAGACATCTTGGAAACAAGTCCCTGTTACCGAGAGCCGCTCCTGCTGTTTTAGGGCAGGACCCGGGCCTTGAACCACAGATTTACCCGTCTAACATAACGGGAAGCCTGAAGCTGAGAGAACATACCATCACACACAGACAAACGGACGGACGGACGGACAGAGAGGTAAACAGACAGGCAGACAAACAGACAGACTCTCAGACACACAAAATGAAAGGGCTTCACTTATTTTTAAACACCATACACACACACACACACACACACACACACACACAGGCATGCACACGCACACTCACGCACGCACACGCAAACACACAAAAGAAAAGACAAAGAAACCCCTGCAAGCGAGCAGGGCACCTTTGAGAACAGCCTCATTTCAGAATCTCGAGGCGTCCCTCAATCTTGTCCAGGTTAATAGCGTGGCCCGGCCTCCCCGCGCATCCACAATGAACCTTTCCCACTTAAGAGCCAATCAATGCTAAACAAGAGGGACAGCTGTCAGTTGGCGGAGGATGACGACCTTCCCGCGCCGCGGTCCCTGTGAAGCCGCGAGGTGTCGGGGGAGCGAGCAGGGAATCAGTCACAGACACAGTCAGGCACAGAGCTCCTTCCCTCGGCACCCAATCCCAACGCAGGCGATCTGTGTCAGGATCCCAACCCGCGCCAGGCAGCGTACCTCCGCCGCTACGCTAAAGGAAAGGGGGTTTAAAGGCACGGGCCCTCTCGCTTCGCCCGGTCCTGCTGCCTCCACAGCAGCGGGAACCAACCCTGCTCCTGTAGGATCTACCGGCCTGTAGGTTTTCGCTCCAGCCCTAACAAAGCGCAACCTCGCTCGGCAGCTAGAGATCTCACGAGCCGCTAATCAGCAGAGTCAGGTGCGCTACGTTAGGCTAGGAGTGAAAGCCTACAGGACGCTGGATCTCCAGGAGCAGGGCTGGTTACTACCGCCGCTCTACAGGCGATGAGGAGTCTCTCACACCGGGGCCCGCACCGCGAGGAAAACGAGCAGCAGCCGGGTACCGCCCAGCAACCCCCCCCCCGCCCCCCCGCCCGCACGCGCCTCCCGTTCCGCACCCCCGTTCCAGCCGCAAAATGATTAACCGAGGCTCCCAGCGCCCGCGTGGAGATGGAACAATTTCCTACTTGTAGATTAATATTGATTGCCAGGGGGAGAAACAGGATACGATACAGAATCAATGAAGGAAAAACGCGGATCATCCCTGGTCTTTACAAAAACTGCTTTGTTTTTTTTTTTTGTTTTTTTAATCCATTTCAGGTTTCTGGGAAGAAGGACAAAGTAAATTAAATGTGTTGGCTACTTGTAGTAAGTTTTAGTCCGTCATGTGCATCTTGCGCAAAGCATTTTGTTTCTAGTTAATTAGACTTGATGTGGTTGGACGGGGGGACTGAGTCACTAATCTCTTATAGAACTGGATATCTGCAGGAGCGATTGAGTTCAAGTGCCGAGCCCGAGGTCACAGCAGTAATCCCCAATCTGGGACTAGAACCTTGAACCTTCTGGTTCCAACTGAGCGAGCAGGGTCTAAGGAAGCAAGAGGTCAATGTTGTGCAACATCACAGTGCATAGATGCAAATTACATAAAAGACAAGGTTTATGAGCTATTTCGGAGGGCAAACCAATTAAATATGACAAATTTTTTTTGTTGTTATGCATGGAAAGAAAACAATTTTCCCATTTCAATTGGAAATAATGCTTAATTGCCCAGCTGAGCAGTTCGTTGTACATAATTGACCAAATAAGATCATGTTTGTGTTTCCCGTACTGTACGTTTGTAGCGCTGCGTAGAGAATGCAGTAAATATTTAAGGCCGCATTGTCAAATTTCTATTTCTAACTGGCCGCCTCGTGCTTATCGAGCGGCTGCGATACGGGCCCACAGTGCTGTAGTTAATTTGTTTCCAGGGCCGTCAGTGAAGTTGTCAGGAGCAGCGCCGCTGGCTCAGAGAAGCCTTGCGTTTGATGCCCTTCAGACGGCCTGTGAAAGCGTCCTAAGAGGCCGGAGAACGGTGTCCGTTGGCTTACGACGGACAATTGGAAAAAAAATAAATAAAGCGCACAGGACCGGCAGTTCGCTTCTGTTCCTGACCTTGCTTTGCAGCGGAATCGAAAAGCTATCGAGTATTGCAGCATTACAAAGCAATCTCTCGTTCTGCGGCGGCCGAACTGCCGCCCTTGTGTGAATATGATTCAATACGCTGCAAGGCACCGGTTTTGACAAGCCCGGGAAGCGATGGCTGGTTTTATCAGCCGAGGGGCGGCCCGAGCCCCGCTGCAGGTGAAAAGACGGCAGTCACTTTTAATCAAAACGCCGCGATGGAGTGCGGAGGCAGACCTCAGCCGCGCGCGGGCGGGCGGGCGGGCGGTTTGGCTCCCGCTCGAGCCCGAGCCTCCAGCTGTTTTTTTCACGGGCGGATCATCTCCCCTCGTCCGAGCTGTCACTCACCCCCCCGTAATGATGCTCTCTCCTGTTATCCCTCACTGATCAATTTGCGAGGCGAGCCGGTTCAGCCAGGACCCGCCGCTCGCTGCCTCTCTCTCCCCGCGCGCTCGCCCGGATCCGTCCTCCCAGCGCCTCGCGCGTTCAATATTAAAGCTCGCACACGAAGGGGAGCGGAGTCCGGTTTTTAAAAGGGGGGGGCGGGGTACGCACGCACATGCACACGCGCGCACACCTGAAATCTGCATGCGATGGATATTCGGCGGGCGTCGGCGGCCGGCCCGGCGGGAAGGGGGGCGCGCGGCGGAGCTCGTTTGAGCTACACCCGCAGCCTCCGCGCCGCTGATTGCACCGCGCGGGCCTAATGAGCTCGCGCTCCGTCTCTCCACCTCCGCCTTTGGAGCCGCGGGCCGGGGGGGAGGCCCGGGGGGAGGCCCGGGAGAAGACAAAAGGCTCTGGCCGCCTGTGTGCCGAGGACCTGCAGCTCGGCCCAATTCCCAGTAAATAAATGAACAGTTCTTCTGATGTGGTTTTTTTGTGTGCCGCTGGTTAGTTGCTCGCTCGCTCTCTCTCCCTCTCTCTGTTTCTCTCTCCTCCTCCTTACGAATGTAACCCTTCCCTCAGGACACAGGGCTGAACGTGAACTTCGAATCGGGGGGAGGAGAAAAAAAAAAAAGTGGACTTTCTCCGCCTGGCCGTTCTCCGAGTCTGTCCGACATCAGCGCTGATAAGTCAGGCGAGCGTGAGGCTGAGGCTCTGAGTCTGGACGGGCTGAACACGCTGGTCCTCCCGCGGAACGTTTCCAAGCGCTTTTTAGGTTCCGTTACACAAATCGCGGGTCAATCGGACACAAGCGCTGCACGTTGGCCCCGCGAATAGCCTCGCTCTCCAGACGACAGCGCGCCATCCCAACACCCCCGTGCAGCGCGTGCCGGGCGCTCGGAGGCGTCCTGGCAGAAGTTAAGCGTCGCGGCTTGCTCAGATTAGACACTAACAGCGTTAGGTCCCTATTAGGCGGCCCCTGAGTAGATTTGCTCCCCCGGTGAAGTGACGGGGTCCCGTGATTAATGACGGCGGGGGGGCCCCCGGGGGGCCCGGGTAACGCCGCTGCTCCCGGTCCCGTCCCGTCAAGAGCGCTCGCTCCGAAATCCCGCGTGCGGGCGCACGTCTCTACCGCCGCCGCGCGGCCCCGTCGGCACCGAATAACGCCGCCGAATACCCATCAGCCCCTGCTCGCACCAAAAGGACCCGCGTCGTTCCCGCGCTATTATCCCCGGCCCTGGCAACGGGCCGAGCCTTCGGCTGATGTTCATATGCCAGGCTTGTTTGTCCCTCTTTTTTGTTTTTTTACCTCCCCCGCATGCTAAATACAACCCCCCCCCATTCCCCACCCCCCCACCGATGATGACAATAGACCAAAAGGGCCCGAAAACAACGAGGGAAGGGAAGAGGCCCTCGCCTTCCTCTAATCAGTTGTTATTGGACCCATTCAGCCGGAGATCTTCTGGAAAACAAAAGCCGTTTCTTCTAATATCCGCACCATTAAACCGGCTCCATCTCGGGGGCCGTGTCCATTCAATAGCAGTAGAAATACCTATTCATCACCAGCCCCGCGCCCGGTCCCACCCAATAAGAGATGTAGAGATCTCTAACTGCCCGTGAATGAATGCCCGGGCCTGGAGAACGCCTGCATCAGCAGCCCGCCCCGCGCTGGGCTGGCGCTGGGCTGGCGCTGGGCTGGCACGGGGCACTTCCACAAAGCAAGATTAATTAGCCCGTTGAATGGAGACCCGTCTCCGCAGCGGCGACGCGGCAAAACCGCCGACGGCCTGCCGACGCCGGGACGCGGGCGCTGCCCTGGGACCCCCCTGTGTGGGGCGGGAGGGGGGGGACACACCAGGCAACAGTCAAGGGCGGGGGGGGGGATCTCGAAACCACTGAAAGTAGGGCAGGGAGCGAATTAGTTCAGAGAATTCACCGTTTGTATTTGCACCCCCCCCGCCACCCACACCCAAAAAAACAGTGTCACCATTTTTTAAAAAAAGAATAAGCTGTGTGCTGGAAGCTGTGAAGCCCAAAGGGGGAGCAAAGAAGAGCGTTGGCAGTGTAGTACTGTGGCAACACACCCCCATCCTAAAAGTCTGTGGCACGGGGGCCATGACTGATTAAACAACAACACTGTTAAAGTGCAACATTGATTTTTTATTTTTTTTTGGTTTTGTTTCTGTATTTGTTTCTCAATTTCCTAAAGTGTTCCATTTGTGAAACATGAACAATACCATAACATAAAATCACAAAACCATTCTTAACATGAACCTCTTCTGAACGGGACTATGGCATGTAGGGTTGTACAACGCTGCGTAAAATATATATATTAACGCGTGGCCGCGACGTCTCAGATTAATGTGTCAAAAAGGAAGCGGTGTTATTAAATAATTTGTCAGCGGCGTGTGACACAGGAGAACGCAGTGTAAGAGCGCGTGGTGATGGGAACAGGCCATTCCGCCCGTCTGGGCTTGTCACTTGTCAGAGGGTGAGTGCGGGGCGACTGAAATAAAGAGCCCGTGACTCAGACGGTGACGGAGAGTGGCAGGGGTTCGGGTGGGGGCGGGACAGCCGCGCGGGGCTTCTCCAGGCTCCTCTGCCCCCGTCTCCAGAAGTGGCAGGTGTGACCTTTCCGTCACAGCACCCCCCAAACCCCCCCCCCCTCCGAGGAAGGCTTCCTGGAACCTAGCGCGTGAACCTAGCGTACGCGCTACCTGGGTGAGATAACGTCAGGCCCGCCGCTGTACCGGCCAGGCAGAGAAATTCGGTACGTAAGGCCAGCGGATAGAGGCATTCATCAAACAGGCTCGGGCCTGGCGCCCGGCCCGGCTTCCCACCCTCACCTCGACTGAAATAAGCAGAGATGCAGCTCACTTATTCCGGCTGCGCTGAACGCTAGCAGTGCTAAACGCTAGCAGGGCTGAACTCTAGCTGGGCTGAACGCTAGCTGCGCTGAATGCTAGCTGCGCTAAACGCTAGCTGTGCTAAACTCTAGCTGGGCTGAACGCTAGCTGCGATAAACGCTAGCTGTGCTAAACTCTAGCTGGGCTGAACTCTAGCTGGGCTGAACGCTAGCTGCGCTAAACGCTAGCTGCGCTAAACTCTAGCTGCGCTAAACGCTAGCTGTGCTATAAGCTGCTGTCGTACGCTAGCCTACCCCCGCTCCTCCTGGTCCGTGTCTTCTCCTGACGCGCCTGGTATCCGCCTGTCGTGTGTCGAGCGCCTGCTCCCACCTTTGGCGGTCTCCTGAGAGACGGTCGCCAAGGGTCTCGGGAGACCGGGCGGGTCTCCGTTCCCAAGAGACGGTCGCCGTGCCAACTGGCACCAAGCAGCCAAAGTGGCTTAACCTCCGTGGTGATGCGCCAGGCCCAGGGGGGAGACAGTCAGTAATGACACGTCCAGCACACGGCTCATCTCATTGGTCGATTCGCCCCCTCCCACCTTTCAACAGATTCTAGTGACAGGGTGACCGATGTCAGCCTTAAAAAAATGCAGATTTGGGGAATTAGCAGTCTACGCTCTACTGTATTCCAAATGGGGGGAGGGAGAGCAAAGGAGAGACTGTTGAGAGGATAAAAGCGGGAAAGTTCTATGGTTTAGGGATTTTAATGCACAGCACTGAAGCGAGAAATGACTGAGCTCCCAGAAAAACGACGGAGAGAGCTCAAAAACAGAGAGGCTATGAAACAGACTTCTTCAAAGGACTGTAAACAAGGTGTACCTTTCAAACAGACTTTGAGATGAGCTAAAACCGTGCTCCCGGACTATTTTTAATTGCCACAGCTAAAGCAGGATATTAGCAGGACAGGGATGAGATTGCAGCATATTTCACAGTCTTGTTCTCACTGAAAAGAAACCCCTCTAAGGCAGTAAAAAAAAAAACTTTAAAAAAACATTAACACTCATCCTCAAAAGCAGTTAAACGGAGAAGTTTCAGACGAGGCATCATTTAATGGAGACGAGCTAATTACGCGCAGAGATGGGCTGTATCACTCAAACGCGTTCTCCAGAGGAGCGGGCCGCGCGACGGTAAAGTAAAACACCCTATCGCTAAATTAGCATAAACGTCTGCGCGCGCGCGTCGCACCTGTGCTTTAGTCGTTCTCCCTGGTGGGCAGATTTATGAAAACATCACAAAAATAAAAACCGGCTCTGCGGAGTGTCTGCTGCTCCCTTAAAAAAAGCCGGTCGCAAAAAAAAAAAAAAAACTAAAAAAACTTCCACGTGCCAGGTTTTCCGTGACCTGCCTGACCACAAGGGCCCCGTCAGAGTGAGTCACCCACGTGACCGTCCAGTCCAGAGGGGAGAAGCCAGATGAGCGGCCCCCGCTGGGAGACACGCCTGAGGAGACCGGACGATGGGACCCGCGGACGGCGAGGCGAGCGCTGCAGGACGCGCGGAGCTCTGAACGCGCCGCACGCTGCAGCTAACGCACGGGCTCGCCGCGCCCCTCGGAACCGCCGTCCTCGCCCAACGGCCCCGCCCTCTGCGGCAGGCTCCAACGAGCGCGCTCTGGAAACGGGGCGGGCGAGTAACAGGACGGGCGCGAACGCAGCACCAGAACGGGAATTAAGATTTAACCGGGGGCGCAGAGGCCATTCGATGACGCTTGGGTTCATAGGGCCTTTTTCATCACACCAGTCTCTGGCGTTGGGCGGACGCCAAGGGGGGGATCAGCGGAGACGGCGTCTCCGGAAAGTTCATTCACAGCCTCTGCCTGGGGGGCGGGCGGGGGGACAGATGGGCCCTCCCCCCCAGACGATGGCGGGATTCGGTAACAACGAGCAGGCAAAACGACACGGACGCGGCGAACAGGAGAGGAGGACGGCTCTTCATTAGAGGAAATGACACTCGCTGTGCGTTCCCGCCCACCGCACCTCACTGTCGGTGAGAACCCGCACGCGACCACACGCACGCACGCACGCACGCACGCACGCGACCACACACGCGTACGCGCGTACACCCACGCGCTCCAAACGCGCTGGCAGCGCTCCCCGGCGAGGCCCGGGGACAGAAGAGCTGCCTCAGCGTTTCTGCAGCGGGGACGAACGCCCTGCAACAGGAGCACGCGGGCGCCGGCTCCACAAACCAGCCCCTGAAATATTCAAGCTCAGATCAATTATTAAGCCCCCGCTGTTCTCCGCACACGTCTGCGAGCGCCCAACGAACAGCGCGCCTGTTTCGCTCTCTGTTCTCTTTACAGATCACCGTGCAGAGAAACACGGCTCACCTCGCGTGGGGTTTTATTTTTGTTTTTGTGTTTTTTTTTTCACAGGGAGGTCCTGTAGGCCTCGCCACCGCGCCGCGCGGGGGCGGGGACGGGAGCTCCTCGCGCGTTCTGCTCGATCGCGCCGCGCCGCGCGAAGGGCCCCGGCGTTTCATCAAAAGCGCTCATCGTCCCGCCGGGCTCCCGGCCTCGTAACTCAACGCCCCGGGTTCCGCCCACACCGAAAAAAAAGCGTCAAAATACCCCAGGTGAAAAATGACGAGCAGGTGAAGATCGCTCAGAGAGTTCCCACCAGCCAGGGGAGCGCCAGAGATTTATAATTTTATTAGGAAATTAGGTGTGTAAATTCCCCCCCCCCCCCGTCAGGCGAGAGGCTTTTAAGGCTTTTCTGTACGGGCTGGTTTTCGGCTGCTCGGGCCTGGCAGGGGCGCAGTGAAACGAGGAGAGGCTGCCTGTTGCCGCCCGTAAAACCCCGTCAGCCGGAGGACTTTACTGCCCCGGGCCGACGCCCAGCGGCACGCCGGGTCCAGAGAAAATAAACTGACGAGGAAGAAAGAGGATTTACGGCGGGCGCCGCTCGCCTCTTTGCCCCCAATATTTGCAAAGAGGAAGCCGGACGGGCGAAATTACATTACAGGCCCGATCGATAACCACAAATATTAAAAAAGCCCCCCCGCGTCCTTCTCTCTTTGACACGGCCGCGTGGGGGGGGGGGGGTGTTTCAGCTGATGATGTTATACATCTGATCCTCCGAGCTCTCCATGGCCGCAGTCACCTGGCAACCCGCTCTCAGTCCTGTAGGCCCTCGCCCAATCAACCGCCGCCCCCCCCCTCGTCCGCCGCTCGCTAATCAACAGGTCATTCAGCAAAATCGGGCGCCGGCGTGACAGAGGCGAGCGGCCGACTCCTCCCACTGGCCCAGAGTAATGATTTGTTCCCCCCCCTCGCCACCCCCCACCCCGCACCCCCCCCCCCCACAAGCGCGGTATTGTGTACATCAGAAACAGCTTCTCGCCACCTTTTTTCATTATCGGGAGGTTAACAAGTCAGCGCTGCTGATATTTATCATTCCACCCGAGTGCGGCAGCAGTGAAGACTTGCCCGTGCCTGCATCGGCAAACAGCGAGCCGCGGATATGTTGCGGTAACATGGGCTGGGTTCGCTGCCTGGGGTGGGGGGGGGGGTGGGGGGGAGGCAGGCGTAGGGACAGATGGGAAGTGTTCCTGTTTACTACCCTCCTTTATTCATGACGGAGAGATGAGGGGAACTGGAGCTTTCACGTTCCACCAGAGACTAATAATCACCATTTCTATGCAGAGCGTCTCTCCCCCTCGCACAGAGAATCCAGTGTGCGGACTCGTCCTCCGCTCACACACGCACGCACGCGTGTGTGTGTGTGTGTGTGTGTGGCCCCGTCTCGTTCAAGGGGCTGGTTGGTATTCACAACATACATAAGCTATTCATAGGTTTCATTAACATTTAATTTGCAGCTCTTAAAGGGGAACACCCACCTGGTCAAAAAATTCGCATTCTCCGTGTCCCGCTGCACGTTTTAATGCACTTTTTTTTATACGATACGCTTGAATAATGCACAATCGGGCATTCCGCACCGTGTCTGCTCAGCCAGGAATCTGACCCTCTCTCTCCTCCAGCAGACAGCCAAAACCCGGGAAAAGCTGATTGTTCTGCAGTCAGTGCATCACCAGGGATCATCGACAAAAAAAATATGCTCCAAGTGTATCAATTTGAGACTTGTGCATAGTCATTATTTCGTAATTGTGTGAACAGTCATGCTTACCGTTTCAAGCAGCCTTCGGTAAATAAAAAAATTTAAAAAAAGATTTGCGAGAATCGTCTCCAATTTGATTTTAGCTGCCTTGTTTTTTACTCAGCTCATAAATAACACAGGCATTTTATTTCCGCCTTTAAGTGCCAATCGTGTTAGTCTCATTTTGGAAACTGAGCGCTGATCATAATTGCCTTATTTTACATGAAATTATACTACATTAATTATTTGTTTGGCAGCTTCCCCTATCCGTGGTGACTCACATAAATTATGTTTAATATTTTTCATAATTTATAAAGCCAGACGTTTACTGAAGCAATTAAGGTCATCCATCTGGAAAAGGGTACAGAAACAAGAGCTCCACCTTACAGTCTGGCTTCAGGTCTAGTCTTCCCCACACAGCAATATTTCACTTAGTATATTACACAGCCGACATTAACGGGATAAAAGTAATGTGCTGTTAGTTCATCTTTCACACAAGAAGGTAGATGCTCATTCTTTCAAAGAAAGCCCACATAGACCAATCCTAATTAAACCACACACACACACACACACACACAACAGTCAGACCTAGTAAATTCACTGTCATTATATCACCTGGTTTAATGTACTGTTTGACCCGCAATAAAATCTAATGCTTCACTTCCTTCTGTAAAAACCACAGCCCACAAAAAAAAGATGTTCTCACACACTTACACACACACACACACACACACACTGAGCTGCAGTATAATTTTTATACAGCAGCTGGTTTAAGATACACGCATTCAAATTCAGTCCATAAACAGACGCAAAAGACACACTCTGCATACAGAAGTTGTGAGATTAAAAAACACACACATCTTAAGACATGCATGGGGGGGGAGAGAATGAATAAAAAAACTAAGTTCCCTTGTTCCCCGGTTTACACCACCAAAAAAGGATGACATTTCCTTTGAATTATTTCCTGGATGATGTTGTGGCGGCGCGGTCGGCGTGCGAAATGAAGCGATGCGTGGTGATTAACATGCAAAAAGATGAGAGCCACTGTGCCAGAGACGGAGAGAACGCGTCCCCAGTGGGCACAGATTCCCCCTGAGTAAATCACCTGAGCTCAAAGGCCCAAAGAGTATCCTTTTACTCAGAGGGGCGACGTTAGCGTAGCCGCGGCGACGCGAGCGTGGCATCACCCAACCAACGAGGCGAGCGGCGCGGCAAACCGCGCCCCGCCCGCACGCACGCGCTCAGTAAACCATTCCAGGTGAAGCGGAAGCCGGTGAGTGGGCTTGAGATTTATCACATTTAAATACATTCAAGCGACTATTCAATAAAACATGGAGCGTGCAGCCCACGCACAGACAGCCAAGCATATGCCTCTCCTGCACCAGGGGCTGCCCACCGCGGTGCCGGGCTCTCATCAACCGTGCGGCAGGTTCAGAGAGGAAAAAGAAAAAGGGCTGATATTTCACTTCCCCCCAAACAAAACAAAAAAACTCCTTTATGAGACACAACCCCCAGCTTCTTCGGCTGGAGAGACCTGCTTCCGAATCCTCATTTTTAAAGGAGACCGGGTGAACATTTCCAGGAACACCCCCCGATCGCAGCTCATAATAACTTATGTTTCCCATGGCAACGGCACTGTGCCAACATAGCGACAGGCGGGGTTCCCCAGGTGAGCCCACCGAAGTGCCCGGAGTCCCTAACGAACAGAGCAGCGCAGGAACAGCCACCCAGGCCTAACTGACAACCATCTCCCAGAGCTTCCCACTGAAGTTCAGATCTGAATATTCTGCACGCAAGATGCAAATCACACCGTCAGAACAGGGGAAGACAGGGGCTGTTAAACGAGCTCTTCCAGAATTAAGCACTGGCTTAGTTCCGTCTCCGAGACAGACCCCCCCCCCCCCCTCCCCCCCCCAAAAAAAGGGCTTTTAATTAGGAGGGCCTTGACGGGGGGGGGGGATATTTGTTTATATATTTATATATTGTTTTGACCCTTAGTTGCACTACAGACTACCCATGTGTAACCAGATTGTGAAACTTTGAACGTTGCTGTTTGTCTGCTCTTATAGTATGTTGAATGTTGAAATTTTGTTGTGTCTGTAATCGACTGCTGCTTTCTTGACCAGGTCTCCCTTGAAAAAGAGATTTCTTATCTCAATGAGACTAATCTGGTTAAATAAATGTTTAATAAAAAATTTATTTAAAAATAAATAAAGATTTATAATTGCAGCATTGGCACAATTCTGGCTGAATGGACCATGCCTTAAAAAAGAATATGTGGGACGTGTGTAAGGGGAAAGCGGATCAGGCTGGAGGTCTGGGCGGCAGCAGGGCTTTCACTCTGGGGAGAGAGCAGCACTTCCATTTGGCCCTCTTCAGATGGTCTTTCCAGATAGCGCTTCTTAAATAGCGGCACCCTGACCGAGCAACACAGCTGGGTTTCCAGCGCACTGTGGAAGCAGACAGCAGAAATGATGCCCTCGGTCCAAGTCACAGCCTATGTCAGCGGACAACAAACTGCGTGTGTCTGTGTGTGTGTGTGTGTGTGTGTGTGTGTGTGTGTCTTTAATGCATTTTAAAAAATATGTCCAAATTAAATCCATTTCTGCCCATGTTTGTGAGAGCACAGAGCCATGATGCACACCCGTAAACATTAAAGTTTACAGCAGTCTGCCCCCCCCCCTTCCGCCCACCCACCCCTTCCGCAGTCCTATCAAATCCACATCTCAATCGATGGGCCCTCTGCTATTTGCATCCATTATTAAACAAGTCCCCTCTCTCCCGATAATGCCAGATATCACCCTTTTCAGTGGAAATTCTCAGGCGCTTTCAACGGAAAATTACCCCACGCCTTCGCCGGTCCACAGAGGGGGGGGGGAAAAGAGAGAGGATCAATTCATATCTTTGCTGACAAGCAGTTTATGCAAAATCCCATTAGCATGATCCAGGTAATGTTTAAGAGTGTTTGTTCCATTCGGCTCTCTCCTGTCATGTACAGCTGTCAGGGACGAGTTTCCACGGCTACCAGCCTCTTATAGCTGTCAGCGCCAGGACACGTGTCAGTTTGGTGGCGAGGCCTTTTAATCCTCTATCAGATATACCGTAGTTTATACAGCGCTCTTAAACATATGTCTGAAAGGGTTCTGTCAGCGTAAACGCCCGGCAACGGAATGCCATCGCCTCCGCTTCTACGGAAGTGACAGACTGCCCTCTGCAGGCGGGAGAGTGGAACTGCAGGCAGGAGAGGCCCAGCGGCCGCAGAGCCAGCTGCAGTAATCATGTTTCCAGCGCCTCGTGCTAACGTATTCCCGTTAGCCTCGCCCTCGCGCCTACCTGTCTCCCCGCTGGACTTTCAAAATGCTCAGTACTCCGAAAAGGTCAAAACTTCAGAGCCATTGCGTGAGATGTGCTTCGGTAGATTCCGGTCAACAAACATCTTCTCACTGCGTGATGTGGGCTGGGCCTGGGTAGTGAGTACCTAGCTATCTGTGGAGGAAGTTCTGTGGGTTCAGTCAGAGTGCTATAACTTGCACACTGATTTAGCCTTGAACCTCTATTAAACCTGTAATTTCAGAATGCAACCATACTATTAACAAAATGTGTAGAGATGTCTGTACTAACTGAATTTTCTAAGTGGAAAAGCATCATTATGTAAATTCAAATCTTGTATAAATCCTGGGAAAACGGTACATAATGTTGAAGCAGCTCTTTGCACTGGTAATTACTCTAATTGCCGTGGCCATTTTTGCATACTACATAAAACCTAACGGATTCTGGTTCCGTATAGGCTTCGCGCTAGTAACAGCCAGCTAATGACCGTGCTGCGAGAGCAACGCTGTTTACAAACCTTAGGCTCTCTCATCAATCAAAGTCTACAATTTCCACCGCGAGTCATTCGCTTCACAACTCGCACGCTGAGTCCTGACATAAATGGAGCCTCCTGCATTAATACTGTCCAAAAATATCATCGCTGCCACTCTGATGGTGTTTACAGCGAATCAGAGAAGAAAGGAATTGGGTCTGTTCCACCAAAGTTAAATGACAGTGAATCGGAGCGTTCGGTACTGCGTCGGAAATATGCAAAACATCAATGGGAAATTAGAGTGGCGCCAGTGGCGTCGCCGACATAATGTGACAACATTCCTGTCACGTTAAATTTCCCGGAATTATTCACATTATTTACTGTTCTAGACACATCGGGGAGAAGCGTGTGGCAGGCAACATCAACAGCGTCCAGATTGCATTACCGACGTGATTGACAGGAGTATATTGGACGGCCGAGCCGGTGTCTGCATCTTGATATGCACAGCCCGGTACGCGCATACTGACGATATCGCTCAGGAAGAGAGACAGAGGATGAGGATAAGTTCATCATCATCAGGATTTCGCTGCTGAATTTTTTTTTTGCGGTGGGAAACAATGTAGCCAGTTATTTCAACTGATAAATCTTCCAGGATTTGTCACTGAGCCATTGCAAAATATCCGCGTCACACTTTTAAGGTGGAAGCTAATCATTCTTATTATTCGCTCAATAACACACCTTTTGCTGTTACAATTACATGGCAGCAACTTCGGGAAAATGTGTGAGGATTTCACTCTCAGTGTGACAATTATATACGAATCTAAAGAACTACACGAAACCTTCTTCAGGATGTCCCTTCTATTTAATTTAATATAGAAACCAGCTCTCCTGTATGAGATTGGTTCACAAATAATTTTTTTTTTCTCCAAATGGATTCAAGCCCAGAAATAAATAAGACCGCAACATACAATAACAACTCTCCAACTGGAACCAAAGTTGTCACAATAAATGACTAAATTTGACACATTTCGGAGACAAGGAAAGGGAAACGATATGCTAAGAAGGTTGTCAAAGTATCTCAGACGCGTCCTTAACAAGAGCTTACTGATTGCTTCCATGCAGTGACTCCTGGCACGGTCGGTAGCACCTGATTAGAAAAGACTCCCCCCGTCATCACAAGTGTATGATTATGGCATTAGAGCTGGCTTCTCTGACATCGGAATTCGCAATCAAGAAATTGGTGGAAGCGATCGATACGGCCGCCTCGTCCGGAGGGGAACCCGGAATCAATTAAGCAGCGGCGGCGGCGGCGGCAGCATTCAGACACATTACTTTTAATCTTCTAATGCATTGGCGCAAAGTCACCCCAGAACTTCTCTTCAGAGGGAGCGATCGATCTTCGCTACACCCTCCCTACACGGGCGCCCCGCGCGCTTTGACACTGCAGAAATTACAGGGAGGGGGAAAAAAGGAAACAGAATTCTTTTAACCAGCGCAAAACAAACGTTCCGCGCCCTTTTTTTTCATCCGCTTGGCTCGTGTTCCAGCATCCCTTTCAAACAAAAACCGGTGGTTCGTTTGCAAAGCTTTCCCTCTGAGAGGGCCGCGCGAATGGTAGGCATCCGCTTTCATAGTTCATTTATTTTCCTATACGGGGAGAGAAAACCGAACCCTTATTTGTCTAGCGGGAGGGGGAATCAATCTGGGAAAGATATTGATAAACTGAAGAACTGTAGCTTGAAATGGGCTCTTACAGACAGCTGAAGCTTAAAAGCACAATGGGGACGGAATCCTTTCACACGGCTCTTGCTGTTGCTGCTCTCACCCATCTCTCACGCTGACAGTGGTCCAGGGGAAACATCACTCTGAGCCAACCTGCCAAATTAAACAGGAAGTGACACGCAACGGCCCGGGACAGGTCCACAAACCGAGAACTCCGGAGAAGGATTACCTTTCGTGCTACGGAAAAACAGGAAAAACAGTCCCTAGGCAGACCATTACATTAGCTGGACCTCTCAAAACTACATCTTTCCATGACAAATTATTTCACTTATTAATATGTACAGTAGATACCTAAAATTGAACTGCTCCATGAACATCTGATGACTGTACGAATTTCTCAATCCTCTCTCTTATCAGTCAAAGAAAATTCCATGAAAAAAACAAGGTGTACAACCATTCGTGAGTCATCACTGCATCTCCTGAACAATGTCGTGTGTATTGCACAACGGGTCTGCTTGTTTACTCCAGTTCACGAAAAGGGCTGTGAACCCATGCTTTCTCGCTTGACATCTTGGTAGAACACGAGCATTACTGTGGATACACTGAACACGCCCAGCATGGAAGTAAGCCTTTCACACTGGAAAAGACTCGAGAGATAGTACCACAATTAAAATTACTTAGATAGGGCAGCTCATCTGGTTATGGCCTCGTTCTAGTGAACGGATAGGCCCACATTTCAAAGAGCCAGCTCCAACACCGGGCATACCAAACGGGAGAGAAAATGGGGGAGAAGCAATAAAAAAAAAAGACTCATGTCCATTAAAGTGTTTTTTCCTCAATCTTCTTCCTTCATACGATATACTACAGAGCAGGCAGAGGTTTATCCATTTTATAATATGGCATATATTTAAGTCCATAAAAAAGGAGATAACAATGTCTCTACAAATTATAGCAAAATATGAGAAGAGAATAATGTCATAATGTACAGGCCATAAAGAAGGGGATTCTGATTTATCAGTTACAGCATTTATGGCAGTGCATAAATTTTTCATGAATTCATTTGTTCAAAGCTTTCGCAACAAAAAAAGACAAGCAAGTTAATCACGCAACACGAAAACTCACTTGCTGACATCGAGTTAGCGAAGAGAGGTTCAGTGCAAAGACTCCCACTCACCCCCCCACCACCCCTCCCGCCCCTGCCCCGCCCGCCCCCCCCTTCTCACGACTCCGTACTGACAGCCTTAAGACAACTGCGAAAAAGCCACCAGGACTCTCCCATTAAACGGGACGTCTAATTCCAGTCCTTGTCCCCTTTGATTTAATCTCTCCCCCGCCCCGAACTTTCATTATAGACTCCACAATTCCATCAGTGACAGGACGGCCCCCCCTCCCACCCCCCAGTCTGTGACAGGTGAGTGTGCCTCTGTCCCTGTCTGTAGTAGGCCCTGCAGAGTAGGCTTCCGTCTGCAGTGCCCATCACCGCTTTTGTTACGGGTTTCGCCGAACTGAAAGAGACAGATCAGGCCCCACCACCCCCCCCCCCCCCCCCAACCCCCCCAACAGCGCTGGGCTCCAGGCTAATCCCTGCCGTACACCTGCCAGAGACCGACTCACCCGCCCCACCGAGGCCCCTCCACCCAATCCCGACCATCGGGGCGCAGAGCTTCCAAAGCTACTGAAGAGAGGTGAGCCACTGAAGGCCCTGCGCAGAATCATAACTACCGCTGAGGACACCGAGGTCGTGTCCTCTCCAGCTCTGTCCAACACCCGTAGTTAATTCCATTCTTTAGTGAGTAATATCTTATCTTTCAAATTTCCGGCAAATTTGGAGACGCATGTACAGCATTTACACCGTAAAATGCATCCTCAAAAAGGAACAAATCAAAGGGGTAAAAAAAACAGCAAAACCTGGATTAACCCCCAACCCCGCCCCCACATTCTCTTGAACGCCCCTTGTCTTCTGCCCACCCCCTTCTCTTTCTAGGAACCTAATTCGGACTGCAGCAGGGAGAGTGATATGTATAAAACAAGAGCCACGTTGTTTTTTTCCTGATGAAAAAGAAGCAGAAGGAGCAGAAATGAGTTCTTCAAGAAAGAAAAAAAGCAGAAAACTGTTGGGACGTCTTACGAGCCTGCCTTCGGTGAATTTCTTATTAGGAACACAGACAGCGTTTCCTCTCGCATTAAAATGAGCAAGACGCTCGTTTCAGTCCGTCCACAGTCTGAGGGCACACACTGCACCGAGGTGGTGCCAGAAAAGAGATACATACTGCATCTGGATCAATTATTCGTCACCACATTCACAGCACTGGTGAGACAGCATTAAGGAACACAACCAGAAAAAAACTGAAACAAATAGGAATATTTGGGTTTTCTGGATCGGCTAGAACAAAAAAAAAAAATACAAACTCCACGTAGAATGGAGCCACGTGTATTTCAATCTGCGTGACAGCAGGAGGGAGACCGAATTTCCCTCGACGTCCCCCAGCCGAATCTCACACGTCGTCCGCTCAGGGCCACGCTAGGCTATTCCGGAAGCCTGGCCCGCTTAAGATCACGACGCGTTCTCCCGCGGGACGGGGACAGATTGCGCTGGGGGGGGGGGGGGGGGGGGGTCTGCCGATTGCACACGACAGGCGCGGGTAATTCCTCCGCGTGCGGGATCGGGGAAGAGGGAAGATTCGGCGCGGGTGGGAGGAGGAGCTGCCGCCGCCACTGCCGCCACTTTCTCCGGTCCCGGCACCCCCGGCCACGATTTCCATTTACGAGCCCCGCGCGGGAGGAAAGGCGGGCTATTTTTAAGCCGCCGGGTCCGGGGAGATCCCGCCGCTCCCATCGGGGGCGGAGCTGCGGATAATGGCCAGGTGCGGGCGTCACTGCCGGGCGGGGAACGGGACGGAGAGGTGAAGGACCCCCGCGAACCTCTGCAATTCCGATCGCCGTTGGACAGCCCTAATTAAACTACTGGAGAAAGGGAGGGGCGTGTCACCAGGAACACAGCTTTCAGATCTGCAAAGGCTTTCATAGAAAAGAAACAGGCCATTAGCAAGCGGCATGTACAGTACAGACCCTCAATGTCTAGCAAACGTGCAGCCTCGTCTTAACCATGTTACATTAACTACATCTTAAAACTGTGTTCGATCAAAAGGCATCTTCAGCTGGTTCGACTTGCTGTAAAAAAAAAAAAAAAAAACTTCTCCTCTGACACTCAGGATTGCTTTGTCCCCGCCATTTAAAAAAAAAAACTCATATCTATCACCATGGAGACATCATTTAAGTGAGAATGTAATTCAATTTCAAAATAAAGTAGTACTTTACTGGCATAAACGGGAAAGAAGCTAACCTTGACCGTGTAGCAGTAAAGCTTCTTATCTGAATATGTCTTTTCTACAGTGTAATAACTGTACAGTACAACTGTACAGTTCAATATGCTACATTCCTCTCTTACTTTGTATTTTCAAAAACAACTTTAAAATCCTACACAGCGTTGCCGGATAGAATTGTTCGCATGAAAGTAATGGCGCAACATGAGGTTCAATTTTCAAACAGGCTAATTCTGAGTTTTAATGTCACAAATAGCAACTCAACGAGCAGGAATGTGTTAACGAGACATTTTTTTAAGAGAATGAAGTTATTTGTATTTATGGGTTACTACTTTGTAAAATGGCTTGCTTCAGGGTACGCGATTTCATGGCCATAAAACATGTTGACTTCTTTTTTTCTCGACTGAAATATGGCACCAAATGGAGTTTATTGCAAAGAAATGTCTCTTTAGTTTTGCATGAGATGTTCCCATTAGCTTCTTTAAACCTGTCTCGGAGATTAAGTCCTCTACAAGAGCAATAACATCTTTTTTCTTATTATCAGCTGCGGAGCGTAACCTCATTATTTTGTTTTCCGTCTCCTTCTTAAAAGCTAATGAAACAGACGAGGCACGATAGAGCTCTGTAGCCACTGGGCCAGAAGTATAACAACTTCGCCAAAGCCAATTGTTTTAAGTTGTTTGCGCTGATCGCGATAAACGGGCCAGCAAATCATGAACATCCCCTTTGACTCGACTGCCGGAGTGGGGAGGGGGTGACCAGCATGCATCTCTCTCTACCCCCCCCACCCCCCCCCCCACTACCAGGCTTACACAGTGCACAAGAGTAGGCCATGCTGTCAACACACACACACACACACACACACACACACACACACACACGCACACACGCACACACACACACACACACACACCTTTCACACATAGCATTGTTCTTTAGCATTAACTGTCAGCTGTAGGGAGGCTTTTGAAGATGTAAGATTGTGAAATACATGACAGGCACTCTCTTCTTTATCTTATCAATGCAGAGTATCAGCGGATGCACACTGACACAAATCAGAACAAATTTCATGTTTTAAATTATTTTAAATCTGAATGCATTAAATATATGAATCTGCTCAAACTGTGCTCAAATATGTGAATAGTTTTTCAACAAATATTAAAGATGTGGGTTAAAATGTCATTGATACCTAGAAGAAGCAACTGTGCATCTTGAGGGACAGAGTGGATTGTTGTATTTGCAGTTTGCCTTATAATCCAGTATAGTCATACTGCGGTCAATGATTTTTCCTTCTTTTTTAAAAAATTATTGGCAATATGCATTTGAAGATGAATCAGGGTGGACTTAAAAGGCTGGCTTTAAATCAAATCCTAGTTTCCAAGTTCCCAATTTTTAAAAATGAAAATAAATATCCTGTATACTATGACAGACACAGACATGGTAGGCTGTCATTATCAAGAAATCAATGCTGTTTTGCAGTGTTCCTTTCACATCCAAAGTGTCTCTGAAATTGCTTACAAAAATAAGTGTGGAAAAACGACAAGGAACTGGAATTGTTCCTAATCCGTCAGTCATTTCAAATCAATATTTTCAGGATAAATACGTAGGCAAGTAGGCAACATGCTAAAAATAGCAACATTGTAGCAAGCTATTTACAGTAAGTGCCTTTATTGCAAGTCATTTTTGCATTCAGTGTAGCTCGTTCACAATAAAGGGTGGCCCAGTGCCACTGCAGGGCATCATGTTTCCCTAATGAATAACTGTTCGGAAACATAAAACTATATTTAGGCAGAGACATCCACAGAATCCTAAGCACCAAATATAACGATGTAGCAAAATGGGGAGACTGATAGCATGCTCAATGGTAAATCAAATTTTTTTTTTTAACTGGAAATTAAATATTTACCCATTAAAGCTGGTTTCCGTTCACCTGTCACTTTAAAAAAAATATTTTGTCACCTCTTTGCAGGATCAAATCGTGCCCATATCAGCTATTTAGAAATGGTTGAAATTCCACAGCTGGCATTTACAGTTCGCCATTACTTATAATGGCATTTACCAAGTTCTGTTGAGGAATTTCTGTCATATTTCTCTTAAAATAAATTCATTTTTAAAACTTCTCTATTCTTTCACACCCTCCACATCGAATTCATCCCATACTTGCTGAGGAGATAGTTCACCGTTTGTCACCTTTCTAGAATAACAGGAGAGAAAGAGCTCTTCTAAACGAGACGCACGAACATCGCGTTGCTGGCTTTTTCTCTGACAGGAAGGAAGACGTTAATGAGGTTGTTTCCATCACCCCGCAATGCCAAAGAGTTTTGCTCACGCTGTCAAGACGAAAACAAATCCGGCTACGGAATGAATACCCCCGAACGGACATGGGGAATTAGTGAGGTAGATCAGCAGAGAAACGAGTGGACAGTGCAGCGAACACGCGGACAAAAGATCGCCGCGCGCAGCACAGACGCCTCGCGCTGTCATTATCTTTACCGGATTAAAACATATGAGAAAGACTAGACACTGATAAATCAACAGTCGTTATGCTCTCTGCTGAGTCTAACAGCGCCCTGAAGATCTAATGGTTTACAACTGGGACAATGGTGCATCACTGTTGGGTTTCGAGAGATAAAACAAATTTGCCACGCTGGAAATCCTACATTTGGAAACAGTTAGAATTCCAAATAAAAAGTGGAATTCTAGCGGAGCGGTTTCGAACATAATCATAACACACGTTCGAGTAGTGAGAACGTTAAAGTTTACTGCACCTTGTGATTAAAAGGACATTTTCTGAGTTAGGGCTAGTGCTTCTCTTGTGCACTTGGGAGTTCTAATTCTTTTCATCTTGAACACCATTAAAATTATTTTGGTCCACTTGTTTATGTTCTGAAAATGTAGGCACAATTGGGCTAATTAAATATAATGTTGCTAGTTTTTCTTAATGCAACATGGTAGGATGAAAGGAAACTACAATTCATTATTTTTCTGACTCTAACTCACCCACATTTCCAGCAAAGATGACTAATGTTGTTTATTAATAATCTGCTTTGATGCTTGACAATCATCTAGTAACTAGGCAGATATCATACTGCATATATTTTTCCATGATTAAAATATTAAGGCAAGGCTTGGTGCGATCAATGCTTGGCTGGGGCAACCAAGGGCACCGGACTACAGACAAGGATGCTCTTAACAAATCTTTAAAATAACAGGCTATAAGTGAGTCAGCTAAAACATCAGGTCAGATTTAGTGTGCTTGTGTGATTTGAATGAAGACACTTATGGGATTACAGAAAAACAGAACAAATATTGGGTTAGATTATGTAGTAAAATGGAGCTTATGCTACATTTGTGCTTTAATTTTCTGTATTTATTTTGCCGGTTCCTGGTAATGACATCTAGTTTTTTGGGTTTTTTTTTAGTGCATTAAGATGACAGTAAGAAATGGGAAGGTTTCGAGCTCATGGCACCAAACATCTAAATACAAACTGGATTTTAAGAACTCCAAATCCACTCATGCATTTTCAAGCTTCACTGAAGTATTACAGTATATATATTACATAACATGCTATAAATGTACCAAATCTCATTTAATCAGAATCCCATTTCAGACGCTTATCAGAACTGGAATTAGCTGACCTTGCTCCAACCCAAATAGTTATCTTCCCCACTATTTACACTTTGGTTGCATTTTGTTGCATAAGAGAGGCGCGCAGGGTTTCAGCTCGCAAACAAAGCGCCATGATTGGTCGAAACCTGGACCCAGGCCTGCACCTTCGCTCGCTTCGTTTTTGTGTCTCGGCTGTTTCGTCGGCTGCAATGCTCGAATTCCTTTCGATAAACCGGATCTCATTTTGCCCACGGAAGCGCCCCGTTCTGACAGATGGACAGACTCCTGCATTCCAACGGCGTGCAGCGGTTGTTATGAATGGCGCAGAGATAATTGGAAAACGCTAACCCCCCCCACCCACACCTTCTTTTCACCTTAAGGAGATGCACTGCCTTTGTTTTAAATTATTCCCATCTGTGGAAGATAGCCGGAATAATTCACACCTTTGCGGGGCTTTTGACTGTTTGCTGTCACAGGCTGTGGGACGCAAGTCAAGCCGGAACAAGATATTAAAATGGGGTCCGAGGTGCGGCCCGTGTACAGATCTCGCTCCCGTGGGACCCCCCCGGCATTATATTAAAATGACTACTCAAACAGGCGAGGGGGCTTTGTAGGATTTGACTGGTTACTTGCTGAGCAATGGGCTAAGCAATAAAACAACGTCAGATCATTTATAAAATATAATTTTCCTGTAAAAAAAGAAACACCCACAAAATGGCAAGGGCATGCAGAAAGTTCACCGAAGTCAGAGTCTTGTCAGACCTTAAGTCTTCGATACTTCTCTATTTATTCTTTTTGATAAAAAGCTACCTTGCCAATGCAATTATAACCATAATAATATGGTCTGTAAATTATTAAGTCCAAGTGCCAAGGGTCTGACCTCATCCAATCGCAGCACAGTAATCTATAATTCAACACGACCTGCCACGGTCCCATTATTACCACGAGCTGATGCGAAATTTCATAGTTTAGGGCACTTTCCACTCAATTTTTCAATAACAATGTCCTTTAATACAAATTCTGCGACAAAGAAAACGCATTTATTTCGACCCAAGTATAGAAGAAAAAAAAATCATTTATAACACCAAGCAATTACTTGCATGAAAGTGTATTTTCAAACCAAAACAAATTGTGATGAGTAAACCAGGCGATTATCAAAGGTGGGAACTCATTAAGGCTCCGATCAAGATCCTGTGATCTTACGTTTCAATCTAAATGGAAATTCAGACAAGGCGCTATAGACACCCACAGAAGAACTTTGTGTTTGATCTGCTTCATAATTAATACCTAATCAATGTGCAAGGTGTCCGTCCCTCCCCTCCCCCCTCTCCATCCCCCCCGCCACCCCCCTCCCCACCCCACAAGACAGGACATGGGGTTGCCAAGCAGTTCTGATTGGTTGCATAAACAACACTGGTGACTGGAGGAGCCACAACAATGCAGTGTGGGCCGATGTTGAATTTCAAAAGGAGGGATGCATTCTAAGAATTCTCTTTAAACCCTCAGTATCAATTTTGCATATTACAATCAATTATAGAGATCCGAATAGGAAATCTTCCTTTCAGTCGGAAACATCTGGGGGAAATTACTTCAATGAGACTACTGTATCAAAACATACTCATCTGCTGGAATGAATGCAAATCTTTAAGTTACAGCCAAAGCATGTAAAACACAAGGTTTGTATGCAATTAGGAGGCAGGTCCTTGGTTGACAGCATTATACATTCACATTATATTTGTGCAGAAGATCATCATATTGAACTGAGAGGGGTTTACACAACAGGTAGAGACAGATTATAGCATTATGCAGCCAGGGCAGCGCTGATGAAAAGCCACAAGAAGCAAGTAAGAGAACACGCCCTCAGTTTCCCCAGTGATTCTCTAGACAGGGTACAGCACATCCTCCTCCTGTGCAAAAAATAAAAAAAATAAAAAAACAGACTTTGAAGAGAGCCCCTGGGTTCTGTGGCGTGGGGTACGGGTGCGTCTGCGGTCTGTCCTTCAATAATTAAGGAGAGGCTGAGCCTGGGGCCCCGCGGCGGAAACGATGCGCTCGGAGGGCCCCTCGCAGACCGCGGCGGGTGACCGTGATGGGGGGGGGGCCGTGGCGAGTGACCGCGGCGGGTGAGGTGGCTGGGGTCGAGCCCTCAGTCTCTGTCCCCACGCTCAGGCATCACTGTCCCTCTGCTGCCAACAATGCCAAGCAGCACTGCCTCTTCTGTGGCACGTTCCCCGCCATGGGGGGGGGGGGGGGGGGGCAACGGGAATACCTACGAATAACTACGAATCATCGCTGTCCTGCACCAAAGACCGTGTGAAGAGGAGAGAGAGCATCAAGGAGAGCCTGAGACGGGGTGGGGTGGGGGGTGGGGGGGGGGGGGTGGAGAGGTGGAGGAGGGGGGGGGGGGACAGACATGCCACATCGTCGGAGGGTGCTCTTCATCACACTCTGACAGGGTGACATCTCTGTTTCCGATCAGCGACACAGACTCCATTGATATTCACCGTGTCGTGCGGTAAAATGCAGCAGCGCCAAAAATAAGACATCAATGGGGTTTCTGTTTTTCCCGGTGTTCCGTTGCGTCTGCAGCCACCGCAACCCCCCCCCCCCCCCCACCACCACCACCCCCCCACTCCACCCCACAACCCCCCCCACACCCAACCCCCCCCCCACTCCACCCCACAACCCCCCCCCCCCACCACCACCACCCCCCCACTCCACCCCACAACCCCCCCCACACCCAACCCCCCCCCCCCCCCCCACCCCACAACCCCCCCCCCCCCCACCACCACCACCCCCCACCCCCCCCCCCCCCCCCCCCACCACCACCACCCCCCCCCCCACCCCACCCCACAACCCCCCCCACCCCCACCCCACCCGCCACCAACTTCACTTTACCCACGTCTCCTACACAAGGCACTCTACGTCTCTCCGCATCCATCCGTCAGCGGACACGCCCGGCTGTCTTGCCGGGTGACTCTGCGTCATGTGACACCGCGCGGGACCCCGCCTCTGACCAGCTGCCAGCACCGGCCTCCCTGACTGACAGGCTGTCACAACAGCGTCTGCATGCCCCCGGCCCTTAAGTGCTGGGACGGGGCGCGGGGACGCCGTGTTTCATGCGCCGGCTGGGGCTTGTTTCAGCGCGGAAACAGAGGGGCACGCGGCTGCTTCGCGTGTGTGTGAGGGGACAAACACACTCTGGCACCAGCATCTGTGTACACGACATTCAGCCAAAGCAATATACACTGTACTGCAAACGACCCGATTAAATCTACCTTACACACTCATACAGAGGATATAAATGTTACTTGCAATGCAATAAATGCTTCTTACGTTATGCACTTACTATTTAGATTTTGTTTCATGGCCAGTTCAATAAATAGAACAATCCCATTTCACATACCTTGTGAATTTGCAATTAAAACCCCTATGTGATATATATATATGTACATATAACAATTTTTTTTTTTTTTTTAAATGGACAAAATGGTTTTAATTACACGTTGTTCTGATGAAAATGGCTTCCTGTCCACAGTCTGGCCCGCGCCTTCTTTGGAGACGCTGGTGCATACCGATTGTGAGGACCGAGAGCGTCAGAGAGGAGAGAGGCGCTCCGCACCGAGCAATTATACGACCCTCGCTTCCCGCGGAACGCAATCAAGCAAATAGAATCTACAGGTACCCTCCGCGGACAGCTCAGATTAATACGGCGCGCGGCGGCTGGGGCCGCGTCGGCGGGCTGCAGGCAGGAAGCTAGCTTGTTAAAGTTGATTTATTAGGCCTTGCTTTACACGGGCTTCTCAGGCACCGCAAGGTCAACGGTAATAGCCCTCTGAATGTAAATAAATCTTCACCCCGGGAGCGGTTCCCGAGGAGAGCCGGCCTCGCCCCTGTAATCCCGGCTCAGGATCACTGTAAATTGGACATTTTTCTGACACTCGTATTTTTTATTTATTTTTTTCTCCTCGTTCTCCGGGCGTGCGACGCTTCGTGAGGCCTCCGTGTTTTTTTTTTTTTTTTTAATCCCGGGAGAGGGATTCCGGCACGACTGCACCTGCGACGAGGAGTCTGCGCAGGAGCGGCGAGCTGGCGGGCGAAGCGCGGCGAGGCTCTCAGCGAGAGCTCACCGAGCACGAGGAGGAAGGAGAGAGGAGAGGAGAGGAGAGGAGAAAGACAAGCCTCCGGTAGACTGTCAAAAATCCGTCTGAAACTGTGGCGAAACGAAGGCGTTTTCTCACGTCAGTCAACCCTCAACATTCAGACCGTTACGAACATAACTTTAGCCATCGAATATTTTTATACACGCTTCCCGCGATTCTCCATAAATTATTTGAATTAAAACAAAGCTTGCGGGATCCAATTTGTTCATATTTTAAGAGATACAGAAAAAACTGTACTCGGGGAAAGCTATTTCGTTCGCTCGGTTTAGTTCTCCTCGGGTCCAAGACTGTTCCACGGTGCTGCATGCTAAACAGGGAGTGCACACGCGGAAGTGTTTATCAATGGTTCATGACGCAGGAGATGCCAGCAAAAACAGGAAGGGGAAGAAAAGGAAAACGACTCGGACCGAATGGTTAATGTTTCTCAACAAAAAAAACTTTCAACCCGAAGGCCACATGAAAGACGCAGAGTAAAAGCAATTACTACGATTTCTGTGACAGGAATAATATACTCTTCCCATATGACGTGTTACTTATTTATATGTGTGTGTGTATTTATATGTGTGTGCGCGTGTGTGTTTGTGTGTGCATGTTCTGTTTTGTGTATCACAGTCACGCGCACACAGGTCAGTAGGCCCCTGTACCATGATCACTTGTTTCCTAAGGTTTACACATCAGAGGCACAGAAGAGAGAGGACGCACAGTTCCAGGGCCATTCAGATTCTAAAAGCACCAAATCTCCGCAAAGAGGTCATAAATCTCTCAGTCCCCCCCCCCCCCCAACCCCCCCCCCCAACCCCCACCCGGACAGGTTAGCGTCACGCTGTCGATGCGGTGGCGGGAAGGAAGCGGCCGCCGCGGACGTTCTTTAGCGCCGTCACGCTCGCCGGGCCGCGCGCGGGGGGCCCCGCTGTCTCCTCTCCCCGCTCCGAGCGCTGATTGGACGAGACAGGCGCTGTTTGTGTCCACGTCTCCCCGAAGCCCCGGGGTCTGAGCAGCCTACGTTTGATGGGGCGGTAATGGAATCCTCTCGTTAAAATTGATGACCGGCATGCTTCAGCCGTCTGCGGCTGCCAAGGCCCCACCCGCCCGTTCCGCCCCGCACCACCCCAACCCAAACCCCCCCCCGACGCACACCCTCGCTGGCAGCTTCGCCCAGGCGCTGTTTTCGCGGCACGTAGGAGGTCCAGGGCGGGTACGGACGTGGGTGCGGATAACGCTGGCGGCCGGCGCCATCTGTCTCCTCCCCTGCAGCTCGCTGAGGGGGGTGGGGGGGGGGGGGGTAGAGGGGGCGTAAGGTCCTGACCTCCAATGGCGGCGCGCGGATGCGCGGCTGACAGGAAGCTCCGCGGCCGGACGGCGGGCCTCGCTCTGAGTGAAACGACCTTGCGGCGGTCGCATGATAAAGACGCTCGTTAGTCCATCGCCCGTTAGCGCCCTCCCCCCCCCCCCCCCCCAGAATGGCTCGCCCCAAGGCGTGCCGGGAGACGCCGCGGCGAAGAGGACGCCGCTGGGTACGGAAGCGCGGGAGAAGTCCGCCCCCTCTGACCCGACACCGGAGCTCTTCGAAAGAGGAGGCTCTTCACCAGACACCCCCGAGGCCACGGTACAGGCCACAGCTTCCCCAAAGCCAAGAGCCTCATAGAGGGATACGGACCCTGGGGTACCTGCCCCCAGCGTTACCCAGCACGGGGGAGGACCACGCGCCCCGTTTCAGTGGTGAGAACCCTTCACCGTAACCTTTCCCACGGCTACGGTCTCTGCGGGACGGGCGTGTAGCGGTAATAGCGAGGGTAAAAGAAGGAGCCAGTCATTATCCTTTAACCAGCCCTGGCGATGCAAGGCTTGTCAATTTAGCGAACGCGTAAGCTCGACAAAACAATCACTCGGATCCCCCCACCCCCCACGCTCCCCGCCACGCCACAAAGCGCCGCCGGTGTGGCGGCCAGGGCGGCAGAGTAACGGCGTTAATAACGAAGCTTCGCTCGGCGCACACCGTAACGGGCGTGAGCGCCGAACAAAAAAAAACTAAACAAAAAAAAAAAACGATGCCGCGGAGACCCACCAGTCAGATCAACATAAATCTCTCAGCTAATACGGTGAGTTTAATTTTAGGAAATTAACTTTCGCCTTCAGGACTCCTTGGAGCCGAAACGAATTGCGCGGCGTCCCGAAGCCGGCGGTCGGACGGGCCCCTGCCGGAGCCGCGATCTGGAGGCTCGTTGCGTATGCAAATGTCCCTAATTGGACTTGGCGTGCGAGTGTAACGACGCCATTTTTGTAATGATTTCAGTTTCCCCCGGTGGAACGTTTACCATAAAAAAAAAGACGAAGGCGCAGAAGCGCGTGTTTAATAAAAAAAAACCGGGATGGCGCGGGATTGGCCGATTACGGCCAGGCTAATCGCTCGTTTTTCAGAACGCCGTTTGATTAAAAAAGTTGAAGCGATGTTAATGCGAAATAAGAAGAGGAAGGGGAGGAAAAAATCATTCCTGTCGTAAATCCATCCATTGGTTGAATTTAACAGGCAAAAAAAGAAAAAAAAAAAAAAAACAGGACAGAAGGAATGAATCTGTCACGGGGGCGATCTATGATGGAAACTCAATATGGTCTTGTTACTGTAAGTGGCTATCAGAAATCCTATCTTTGTATTAATATAATCTCCTAAATTGAAGTCTCTTCATGCAACCGCAGATACATAAAACAGTGGATGATGGTGGGTTTCAAGCTGATGCAATTAATAAATAGCACTGAGGGAAAAGCCATTAATAACCAGAGCTGCTGGGCTGCTTTCTTTCCCTGCCAAGATGATCAGCATAGTGCCATGATGCTCTGCACTATATTACCAGCCCCCCACAAACAGATTACTATAATAATAATAATAATAACCATTAATAATGAAAGCTTCATACAGTTGTTGCAGCCCATACAGTAGAAGACATGGTCCCCAGGAACTCACCAACAGCAGCGACGGCCACTGTAGCATTAGCGTTTCAGCCCTGCAGGGAACACAATGCAGAAATAATCTCCCTAAATGACTGAACAGCTTGACCGGTCACGCCGTCCCCAGCAGATCCTGAAAGTGTACACTGGGGGCCGGAAGAGGCGTCCAAACACCCTCAGGGAAGCGGTCTGTGCACGGGGGGCCCGGCCAAACACTGCCTCAGAGGGGCAATCGAATCGAACACACCGCCTCAGGGGGGCGAGCGAATCGAACACACCGCCTCAGGGGGGCGAGCGAATCGAACACACCGACTCTTAGGGGCGAGCGAATCGAACACACTGACTCTTAGGGGCGAGCGAATCGAACATACTGACTCTGAGGGGCGAGTGAATCGAACACAATGACTCTTAGGGGCGAGCGAATCGAACACACCGCCTCTTAGGGGCGAGCGAATCAAACACACAGACTCTGAGGGGCGAGCGAATCGAACACACCGCCTCTTAGGGGCGAGCAAATCGAACACACCGCCTCTTAGGGGTGACCAAATCGAACACACCACCTCTTAGGGGCGAGCGAATCGAACACACCACCTCTTAGGGGCGAGCGAATCGAACACACCGCCTCTTAGGGGCGAGCGAATCGAACACACCTTAGGGGTGACTGAAGAGAACCAAGCCGAGCAGAGCCCAGCCAAGTCGCCGGGCTTCGCTGTCTCCAGCGGAGGCACCGCCGTGGAGGAAGCGGCTCTCCCCTCCGCGCGACGGCTCCCGTCCTCCATTAATCAGCCTCCCTCCCCGGCGACGGCGGGAGGAACGAACGTTCCCCTCCACCAAAGGCAGCCGCTTCCCTTCTCTCTGATAACTTGCGAGGAATGGGTTTGCCTTTGAAGACGGCCCGCGATTGATACACTCGTCCCAAATCTGCTTAGTTCCCTCCGACAGACTCTAATAAAGACGGGTCAAGGCGGGTTTTTTCTTCATATTCCCTTTCTGCTCAATTCTCTGACACTTGTCTAATAGGATTTCTGCGCAGCCTGTGTTAATGGTACCGCGCTCGCACCCGAGCGCTTACATCCCGCTGCCTGTCAAACGCGCTCTACGCGCGCGCACAGCCGCCGCCAACGCCGAAGCTACGAGGCCTCACGCGGAGCCACTGTGCTGCATAGTAACGCAGCCTGCGTCGGTCTCCGACGGCAACCACTGCGTGCGCTGAGAATGCGTCCTGCTCTGCATCTACAACATGCATCCTGGGGTTTAAAACTTGCGCTCGCCAAAAATTTGTGCTTAGCTTTACAATATATAGCATCTGTAATTTAAAAAAAAATGGTTTGATTGCAATAATGCTGCACAGACAAAACCTAAAAAGTAGGAAAGCAGAGAAGGAGAGAACCTAGGCGGTGGAGAATAAATAGTCCGTTGTAAAATTCAATGGACTGTTTATTTTTTATTAAAGCTTCACAGGAACCATTCGATGTAATGTGCCTTCCCTTACAGCTCCGGAAAAAATTAAGAGGCCACATCAAATTTCCAGTTTCATGTTTTATGGATATGTGACTATGTAAAATCTAACTTTTGATATTCTTTCATGAACTATTGAGCACATGGGATTTTAATTCCAATCAAAAATAGTATCACTTGCAAAATATATTTGCAGATAATGACAAAATACTAAAAATGCGCAGCGTTGTTATACATTGAATTATGCAAACTAAACAAGTTTATACCCATAAGTAAACGTTTAAAATAACAATATTTTCACTTAGGATGGAATCAACAATTAATATTTGGTAGAGCAACCCCGATTAAAAAAAATATATATGTGGTGGTCTCTTAACGTTTTCCAGAGTTGTATACAGCATGCAATTCCCCCTCACTGAAGCCTGACTGACGAGTGGATTCTATTTTAAAACTGCCTGAGTCACATCACTTTCCCCTGATCTCCCTGAACCTTAAAACAAAGCTGCCCCGAATTATTTCATCCAAATTCTCTAACTGACATTCCTTCAAATTTTACTATGTAAATCTCACTTTTCACCTAAGTCCCCTTTGCATGCCTCAATATCCCAGAATGCAAGTTATCACATCAATGCATGAAATGCCATTAACCAAGAAATTATACAGATTTTACTCTACAAAAATATATAACTATTCAAGAAGAAGCATGAAGAAGACTTAATCTAAGGCTCAGTTACATGATCGAATTATCTTTTATTTAAGAACATTGTTTATTCAATTTGCAAGGAGAGGAGGATAAGTAGGCCAATTCTTACTATCCTACCTCTCTTATTCTCATTTTAATTCCTTGGGTTAAGAGTGACATTGTGATGTTGATTGAGAAAGACACGCAGAAAACAAATGAAGATATTGATATCCACTTCAGTAACAGCAACAAACTGCCTATTCAGTGGGTGTTCTACCTAAAACTTCACTGCCTTTTCAAATGTCTCTAAAAAGAAAATCAAGTGAGGATAAAAGCAAGTAAACTCTTTTAATGCTCACCTTTAAGAGTTCAAACCATACATTTTTCATGGTAAATATAAGACCATACTGATCATACACAAGGAATTTATTTAAGTGTATTGAAGAGCAGTTCAAGTTGGATTTCAGACATTTTTTTTTGAGCCAAAGAGACAGAAAATTGTTTAACGTTCAATACCCAACTCAAACCATTTAACATAACCTGCCGTTTACTGTAAAGCTGTCTGAGCAGCAAGGTACTGTATATCTGGAAGGTTGCAGCCTTCCCTTGAGCACCACTTCTTAAGGCAGAGCAGTCAAGAAAAAGCATTTTAGCTAAAAGTTGTGTTCCGAGCTCCACTAACCACAGGGAGAGGAGAAAGAAAAGGCCAAGTTTTCGCATATTCACCGTTTCAAGCTATTTTTCAGAAAGATGGCTAATATAGGAACGCTAAGGAGTTGGTCTTGGAACCTAAAGGTCGCAGGTTCGATTCCCCAACAGGACACTGCCATTGTACCCTTGAGCAAGGTACTTAACCTGCACTGCTCCAGTATATATCCAGCTGTATAACTGGATACAATGTAAGTCACTCTGGATAAGAGCGTCTGCTAAATGCCTGTAATGTAATGTAAAGATATGTTTCCATCAGCGGCACACAGAAGAACAATTCTCTCATGGGGTACATTATAATAGTTGTAGCTGCTAGTTGCTAGTTTAAAAACAGCATCACGTTTGAAAATACATACAATGCACTAGCTACACGTTTGAACACTAGCTAATTTACACGTGCACTGTAAATGTTTAAATCTTTTATCAATCTCCTACGATCTTCTCAACAAAGAATACAGGTATAGATTTTTGGTGAAAGTCTGACTCTTGTGAGGTGGTTTTCACCCATTTGTTCTGGTTGGCCTGTACACGGTTTAATGTTGTAGAGACTTTTCTTTTACTTGAAAAGTGTATCATTACATTAGCATGACTTTCAAAGTTCACAAATCTCCCAGAGAGTTTGACATGTTGCATTATTTGGCTTGGAAAACACTGTCTACCCAGGGTTCATATTTGACATAATTCTCTGGTGAAGACTCCGCACAAAACAAAACAATAACCTCATGCAAAATGTAGCTCTTGCTTGTTTAGTTTTGGGTAAATGTCTACAAGCCTGTAAGACCTACACTGATAGAGTGAAAATAGCCTCGCCAACATTACACGCGCATGACAATCAGAACAAAATGGGCGAAAACAACCACATCACAACAGTCAAACTTACCAAAATTTATACATGTATTCTTTTTTTGAGAAGACTGTAGAATACTGATGAAAGATTTTACATTTACAATGCGCAAGTACAATGTCTGCAGTGGTGTGGTGTGCCTTACAGCATTACCACTATAACATGCATGAGGGGTAGGGGAATAGCAGTGCGCTCTTTTGATGCTTTTGGCGGTTGTTCATTTTTGACAGGACAGATCCAGCCAAAACCCCCCCCCCCCCCTTTAGACCGGAATCAAACAGCGCACCAGAAAGTTGCAGTCGCAGAGTAACTGATGTCGACATCTTCACAAACACAGCCCGTTTATCCCCACAATGTGTACTGCGGGCTTCGATCGGCCGCCCGAGGTGGCCAATTGTTTTCGGGAGGCGTTTACGGCGCAGATTTGATTTGCGATTCGTGCTTCGAACGCCGCCTCTCTCCGGGTGTTCTTATTTGAACTTCACATCTTGTTTAGGGGAGTTAAATATTTACTGCAGCCGAGCGCTGGAGGCGTCTGAAAGTGAAACACGGCCACAGATCCGGTTCCCGGACCACAAAACCATCACGGGTATGATGGAAAACCCTCCACTGCCAAAAAAAAAAAAAAAAAAAAAAAAAAAAGTTGATAAATCAGTTATGTTTCGGGGGGAGAAAGGCTGCAGAGAAAAGAAAAAACGTGAGGTGTCCGCCCCCAACACCCCCACCCCCACCCCCCCCCACCCCCACCCCCACCCCATCTCCTCACGAGTCTTCATAATGGCTCTGCTCCATTGATTGTTCTTTTTAAGTAATTACGCGTTTTCAACCTTGATTCAGCTTTGCAAATACCAGGGATCTGCAGTTAAAATGAAAACTAATTCAAATGTTAGTACCCATCAAGATGTAAAACATTTAGAAAAAAAAAAAGATTAAGGAAATGATTCTTTTCATCTAATTAATCCTCCCATGCCCAAAGGTTATTTAATTTGTTGAAAGATCATTAACGAGTCTCAATCCAGCAAATAAAATAATGAGGATCTTAATTTGCTCCAATTCAAAGAGGAGCACCGCAATAAACAACGACTGGCAATATCAAGGTTTCTCAAGGCAGAGTCGCTGACGAAATTAGAAAATCACAAATAACCGAGAACTGCGCGCAACTTAATGGCTCTGACAGCGGCTACGATAATTTACACGCGGTGTCGACATGACGTCCCATAAGCAAGGAAACAAAACATTAACTTGCCAGGCTGAAATGATGGGTATTTTAGAGGCTGAAATACACAGCAGGGAAATTGTTTTCGCGCCGGCGCCCCCTTCTTTTTTTTTTCCCATTGCATCGCCCCACCTGGGCAAATGACAATATATTAAAATGAGATTAATGAGGAGAAAAAAGTGACGAATTTAGAAATCGATTTTAATTATAGGTTAAGACGTTCATGGGACCCGCGAAGCTCGAGAGAGCCGGTGACCTACTTATCTCTACGCAGAGAGGACGTCGTATTCAGAGTGCCTGTGCTGTACTAGCAGCAAAAAAAAAACACCACAAAACATACTTGTATTACATTGTCACTAATATAATGTCAATGTTTCCAAGGCAACATACCTTACAAACGCAGTCTGGTTTCATTTGAACTAAAATGTCAACCCAATTACTGCCGTCCGCATCTACAGCGCTTAATCACTTACATGGCCATTTTCATCAATGAAATGCACACAGAATGGAAATGATTCAGCCCTCGCTGTTATAAATTCCTTCAGTTGACATTGCCCGCGCTCGGTCCGCCCAAACCTCATTTGTAAAGGCGTGTCCGGGGCTGCTCGGAGCACAGTGTACTGTTTCTGGCCCGACTCAGCAGTGTAAGGTATCCTGCCAGCCGAATCATAACCCCGATATCCATCAAATGCAGCGACAAACGGGAGCAGAAAAGAAGTCTATTTCTGTTTTTTTGGGGATGGGGGGGGGGGGGGGGGGAGAAATGATCTGTCACTTTAAGTCTCCCGAAACGAGCACCCAGCAATCAGCCGCGTGAGAGAGCGGCGGCGCGCCGTCAGAGTTATCACTTTGATAATTCTGAATATTAAGCTGGCACTGAGACTCTTTGCGACGCCCGTCCGACTCGTAACTCCGCATCGTTTGTATTCTCCACACCCGCTGTGACAAGATTCATGTTTTCTAATAAAAACCCGCTTCTCCGGTTCCTTCTTCTTTCCCAAAGAATAATATAATGCCAGGAAGGCTTTATTGAGTGGCTCAAAAAAGGATGGCATCATCACACCGTTCATCGCAAAATATACAAGCGCTAGGCCCCCTGTCTTAGACGCTGAAAATCACACTCCTCCACAAAGCAGGAAAAAGGGGAGGAGAGCCTTCTCTGAAGTTGAGCTGCTGTTATTTTATTTTTTTCATTTTTTATTTTCTGGGAGACCCGCTCCTCTGTGCCTAATTTTTTTTTAAACTCCGATGGCCAGTAGCAGTTCGTCTGACCAGCATATTAAAAAAGTCTCATTTAATGTTAGTATTACTGCAGGGAATATCTAATTCACTTTCTGATAATGAAGTAAAGCTTCCTAGATGGAATTTTTTTTAAAGTCTCATATTAGAATCTCCGCCGCCCTCATATCCCACTAGCCAGAATGCTATTTTGTCTTCGCACAAACAGCAAGCACAGCCCCATGCTTTTCGTCCTCAGCTTCACGTAATATGTAAGAGATGCAAGAGACTGATATCTTCCCCCCTACGGAATTACACTCCTGTTAGAAAGACGCGCTAACTGGTGAAATTATACCGCCATCTAAACGCCAGGATCGGAAACGGCAGTAATATTGGTTGTGGAGGCTGAAAAAAGCCCTGCAGGTCATCATGCTAAGGCTAATGCCTGCTTACAGAGGACTACAGGGGAGGCTCCACCACAGAAACACATGTCTGTCATGGACAGTCTACTACCCGGTCTGACACAGTCCAAGGTCAAACCATTACTGGAAATGCTTTAACCTTTTAGACTCCAGTAAGATTTCTGCAGACTCACAATTTATTTAAAAATAATTATTTTCAACGACACTCAAAAAATGTTCTCTTGCATTTAATGTAATGTATATTTTTGGTTCGTGACATGATTTTTCGAAAATGTAAAATGTCTTTGAAAATTTCCTGTGCAGAGTTAACCTATTTTATATACTGTATGTACAGAGTTTGGCTCAGCTCTGGTCTAGAATAGGCTAACTGAATTGGACAGAAACCACAGCACTCAACTTGAGTGCCAGCAGGATTTTGGCCTTGTTCACTTCACTGCAGCAGAACAGTGATATAAACCTGAAAGCAGCACACAACACATTTTAAAAAAAAATATTAACCATTTTATCATAAAAATTCTGAAAAATGTAAGTGTATTTTTTCCAGAACCTTCACCGCGAGGTGCACCGAGATGATGAGATGAAAAATGTTAGACGAGTGCGATGCGCTCGCGACGCGTTAACCGAAAACTCTTCCGGAATTCTGTGGCGGCGAGGTGGATTTACTTGAGAGAGAGAGAGTGTGCTCGCTGTCAGCGCGGCGGTATTAATACCCATAAACACGCTGCCGCATTGGCAGTTAAAAATGTAATGTCACTGTCAGCCTGTGTTTCGGCAGGGAGATGCTGCAGCCCCAGCCAGCTCGGTCCCTGCAGAGAGCGCTAAAAGATGCCAGGGTAAACAAGCCGGGAGGAGGCTGCATGCGCGTGTAAATACAAACCTTGCCTCGCCGCTGGAGGAGGCAGGAAGCAGAGCCCCGACGTGAGACAAAACGACGCTGCGCTGGATGTGTGGGGGGGGGGGGGGGTCTCATATCCCAGAACAGCAGTCCCCGACACTCGAACCAGGTAATCCCCTGAACTAGGGCCAATGCAAATCACTGGTTCCCCCCCCCCCTGACCGAAGAGACACATAAACACAGACACATGGACCCATACGTCGAAAATCACCATGCCAAATGTACACTGGAACCATTGTGCCAAAACAAATACCTGCACCTCCAGCCCGAACACATTACCAGTACCATAAGCCAACACACACACACACACACACACACACACACATACCAAATCCACTTCTGGCCACAGCAGCAATCCCTCTGAGCTGCAGCCAGCTCTTGTTAGTAGACCCGGCTGAGGGAATCAGCCTTCACACAGCTTTACCGTGTGTAGGAACCAATTAGTGTATTGTCTAATTATGCGGAATATAATGCATGCAATTTGAATTGCTTATTATTCTAATACCCTTAACTGCAGGTTGGAACTGCAGTTGTTCGCGGGTTTACGTGGCACACCGAGCACAATTCAGCCGTTCATTAAAAGTGAGCATGCCTTCTGGCCATATTAATCAGTACCGCGGGAGGCTGTAGCCTCGAGGTCTTTTGACCGTGTCCTGTCTTTCTAGATTCTTACCAGCTCGCTATTGTGAAGTTAGCGGAAAAGCCCGCCCGGTGGGACATCCAAATTGACTACGCGAGTGTGAAAAATAAACCATTAAATTTGAGAAATTAAGAGGAGTTAAGGTGATGCGCGTCAACCACACCACCTGAAGCTAGCCCGCGTCGGAGACCAGCGTGCCGTAATGCCCGTCTGGATACGGACTCTGTTTCGGCTGGCTGGAGGGCACCGTTCCAACCAGCGGTGCTGCCTGATAGAGTATATTTACATGTGATCGTGGAAAAACTCCTGTTTAAAAAAAAAAAAATACAAAAACAGCAAGAAACACTCTGATCTCGAAATGCCAGCTCATAACAGGCAGTTAGAGAAGTATTTTAATCTGAGATATCGATTAAAGGCGTGCAGAGTAAGCCAAGGGGAAAAGCCGGTGGATTGCCTTAACAAACATTTCATAAATGAGATGTAGGGCGCGCGCTCTAAAGGTCACGCTATGGATTTCGCGCCAGGAGATCCTTCTAAATGTTACTGGCACACTGTAACAAAGGTACTGAGGAAATAAACAACAAAAGCAACCTTCGTTAATTCCCAATCATTCAGCCGAAGTCAAATCTTTATTCTTCGCGGAAATGCACAGAAAGACAGGCAGGTTTCCCTGTGAGAGGGTGTCTGTTTTAGGATAAATACAGAAGCTTCTGTTCGGAGTTCGCCAGTAAATTCCTCCACCTCGATCTGACATTTCTACATAACTGTTACCACTAGTAAAAAATCCACGTTTACAAATGGCACATTGCGTCTATTTTTTTTTCTTCCTTTTGTACCGTAAAAAGAAGCTTTGTGTCCTCGCTCACTAGCACTTACTATCTTCTAAGGTGATGGAAGCGAGGTGCGTTAACTCTACAAAGTACATAAGTCGCTGCTTCTCTCTGTAAAGTATACCGGGGAAAGAAAAAAAAAAAAAAAAAAAAAACATTAGTGATGACAAGCACGCCAGGCGCCGCTAAGAAGTGTCAAAAGACTCGCGGCTGATGAAACCGGGAGGCCCGACAGCAGATCAGAGACCGAGAGCATAACTTTAAAGTCAGAACACCGCGTTAGCGTGTACCGTTAGCTTTGATGCTGCCGTTCAGCAGACGTCTCGTGCAGACACAAAGGCGCCAGTGTGTGTGTGTGTGTCTGTGTGTGTGTGTGTGTGTGTGTACGCTCAGCACGAAGACAGGCCTATGGGTCGCAAAGGAGAATATTAATAAAAAAATATATAAACCATCTGCCAGCTTTCACCCGATAAATTAATTACGACCCGGCGTCTTAATCACCCAGACTTGACGAAGCGCCGTGAGAGTAATGATTAACAGGAGCGCGGACGCGCGGCCGCCGGTCCCTCAGCTGTACTGCCCAATCAATGGCGGGCCTCGGAAAGTACAGCAAACTGCCGCAAAGCAATCAATCCCGCCAAGTTTTCTCATTCCGCCGCCGCTTCCTCAGCCTTGAGCGAACCGAGCGGGAGATACGGAACAAAGGAGCGGGGGGGGGGGGGGGGGGGGAAACAATGCCCTGCCAATAAGAGATCCCTTTCCATCAACTCTCTTCCTTAATCACACGCCCCTGAAACAATGCGCCTTAATATCCGACACCTCCCGCACCCCGGTATCTACCGGCCGCAGGAAACAACCTCCGCAGCACCCGAGCCCCTTCCAACGCCTCCATCCATCACAGCCGATACAAAAAGGTCAGCATTAGAGATTCCTGACGTGAAGGCAGGGGGACGTCGCCGTTGCTTCTATTGTCTTTTGAACCATCAATAACCGCTTATTACTCACGTCTTGATTTTTCCCTTTTTCGTGTCAGCGTAGCGACCGGCCCCGCCCCCAGTTTGGACATTCTATGAGAGATTTCTAAGGGGGGGGGGGGGGGGGGGGGGGGGGGGGGGGGTGGGACCCAAAAAACGGCGCTCTCTCAAAGAAAAAAACATCTCAAGTGTTACGTAGTCTGAAAGGGGACTGTTAAAATTCCGAATACAAACATTAACATTAATTACTTAAATGCACGTGGCTTATAGAAAAATGATTGGCAAATTTGTGGACAAAAATACATCTAGTTTTCGTGGACATAAATAGATACATTCTGTGAAATGATATCCTAGTAGAGTTGTATCTGCATGTGTGAAAAGGCAATATTTATATGATAGCAATTAAATATGACGGAAGAAATAGCACGTTATTTTTAGTTAATTTATTAATTATTATTCTTGCAGGATAATATATTCAGCACAACCAGAGATTTTGAAAGATAGAAAGATACTGTGTATGCCGCATGTCAAATAATTTGTAATTATGTCCCTATAAGCTACTCTCCAAACTGACACCCTTTCCTGTTTAAAAAAAAAAAAAAAAAAAAAAAGGTAGCAAGGGTACAAAGGAAAATTGTGTGTGTGTGTGTGTGTGCGTGAATGCGTGTGAGTGTGTGTGTGTGTGTGTGTATGTGTATGTGTACGGGTTTGTGTGCATGAGCGTATGTGTATGTGTGCGTGCAAGTCTGCGTACGTGTGTGCGTGTGCAAGTCTGTGTGTGCAAGTGTATGTGCGTGCTTGCGTGCACACATACACACAGACTTGCACACGCTCACACGCACACACATACATACAGACTTGCACACGCTCACACACAAGCGCACACACACACACACACACACACATACACAGATTGCCCAGAAGGGTACTTGGGAACGCTGCCCTCAAAAGCCTGTCACCAGGATGGCTAAAAACCGACCAAAACCTGCCGCCACAAAGCACCGGCGCGAACACCTGAACATCACTTCAGACGACGCGGCGAAAAGTCAGCGTGATTCTCTTAATTACCGGAACCCTGGGGTTAATGCCTCTCGGCGCGGAGGACGCGCCCAGAGGAAAACATCTCGTCTTCTGTCGATTCCTGTGAGCGGCTGCACGTCCTGCCTTGGGAGACCGCGTTGCCCCTCTGAGCCTCCCGCTGACAAATCTCGCCTAATAACAATTATTCCGAGTCAGTCCTTCGCAAATGGCATTACTTACAATTCATTTACGCAGAGTTATCCGGACTACAAATGTGTAAAAATAAAATTTAAAAAAAAACATCACTTCATCTAAAGGAAAACAAATTATGTTTTTATTTAAGGTTGGAGAGGTTGGTAATTTGTATTCTCCACTGATATTTAAACGGAGAGAGATCCGGGGCAGGTCCCTGGCCGGATAAGCTACTTAACACAATTTAAATATATTGTAGCTGGAGGCACTGTGCGTTTCTCAAACATTTATGCAAATGTAAATCTAAAGATACAGCGGCAATAATTGAGCCATACTTTTAAAAATGAATTTTTACCATTCACAATCTGATTCTAAGAAACGTGGGTCGCTGGAAGGTCAAATCCGATGATATAAGAGGGCCAGCACCATTTCACGGGCTAACCTGAAAATGTAAGTCTGAGAAAGGATACCAGACTTACACGGCAGTAGCATAAAGCAGAGTTTTAGGGCAGAATAAAACCATCTTCAGTTATTTCAGTGAAATAAATCCACAGAATTTCAAAAGTCTTGCGGTCTGAGCAAATAAAGGCCTCATCCCATTTTTTCCCAAAAAGCTTTCATACATTGTATTTTACTGCGACCACGGTTTGGTGGAATTCTTCAACACAGGCACACATCACTCCACCGACAGCCTATCAAGAGCTTCCTCTTCTGACACGGTTTCCCTTTAATTATTCATGCCTTAGCCTAACCCAGCTTTATTTCCATAGTTACACAGGCCAAAGCTCTACAGGACGTTTGGACTGCAACTACACTGTTAATACATGACAGTTAATACAAACCGCAAGTAAATTACAAAATATAAACACATCCCAAAATAAAATAATCCTCACAGATGTATCAGTAATATTTTTCTTGGAGCTAACTATGTTACCGAAAGTTATTGGAACAAACTGCATAGCCACCTGCGATTTTGTGTTTTTCCCAAAACATTGGCAGAAATAATACAATATTCTATAACCAATGTGTCTCTCTCTTTTTCTGCAATGGTAATCACAATTGTAATGACTACATCAATTAGAAAACCGTGTTTGACCGCGAGCCAGATGGATGCTCTGAAGTATATACAGTTTCTGGCAGGGAGTGTGCATTTAACAAGGATTTTCTCAAAATGTCAGCATTCCGCGGGGTTTAGATTTTAATTCCTTTATTATTACTTATTTTCATCCATATTTATATTTTATTCTCCAATTCGACCAGTTGCAATTTTTTCAGCCAATCGCTACAGAATCTTCCAGAAATCCAGGAGAGAGCAGACAAACAAGCATTTTCCTGAGACCAGCAGAGCACCACCCAAAATATGAATTTATCCTGTTTTGTGAAAAAGGAATACATAAAGCAATTAAGTATCTAGCCAACTTCCTCTGGTGTTCCGAATATGAAAGAAGTGAAGTTTATCGCTTCAGCATACCACTCTCCGTGTAATAAGAAATATTACTACCGCAGAGCCTTTCTAAGCTTCGCGTGCTCAGAGGATTATATTGCGAAGCAACCTTAAAGAGATTGATTGTGGTTGGGGCATTAAATTGCTCTAAGTGGGAGGGCTGATTTCCAACTTGAGCAGTTAGGAGAGCCTGGAGACCAAAAAAAAAGAAAACAAATTCCTCCCTTTACACGACAGCGGAAAGATAATGCGCCGTGATTTCGGCCGTTCCCACGTGAGCGGGACACGGCGCCGTGAAAGTACAGAGGAGTTACTGACAGACACACAGACACACAGACAGACAGACAGACACACAGACAGACAGCTGGAAGAAGATGGATGAAGACAGACAGACAGACACACAGACACACAGACAGACAGGCACACAGACAGACAGACACACAGACAGACAGGCACACAGACAGACAGACAGACACACAGACAGACAGACAGACACACAGACAGACAGACAGACACACAGACACACAGACAGACAGACAGACAGACACACAGACACACAGCTGGAAGAAGATGGATGAACAGACAGACAGACAGACAGACAGACGCGGGGACCTCGCTGAGCGACGGGACCTCGCAGAGAGCGGTGGGGGCCCCCAGGGGCGGCGGCAGGGGCTCTATTAATAGAGGCGAGGACGGGTGCAGCAGACCTGACAGGTTTCCGTACCGCACCCGGAGCGTGAGGCTCCACACGCGAGGCCAACCTCACATCAACCCCAGGAAGGAGGAGGAGAGAGCAGCCCAGTCTGCCCACCGCTCAGCTCTGATTAGGAACACTGTTAAGGAGGCCAGCTCACAGGGAAGCTGGGGGCGGGGGCATCAAACGGCAGCCCTACAGATCCACAGGCAGCTGTCTGCCATTATCTCACCCTTTAAGGTGCGCGATCACAAATATACGATACGATTTTTGCTGATGTAACAACCCCGACTGGTAACTGAAAGCACTGGGGTTCTAGAACACTGACCCAGAATTTTAAAGAAAAAAAGAAACATTGCAACAACAAACAAAAAAATCCTACTCTTCAAAGGGTTAAAACAAAGGCCTCATGCTTTTGTTTTTCATAGTTGTGAAATTAGCAGATTATTTTTACTTTTACCTCTCAGCGGTGGCGGGGCGGCCCCGGTTCCCAACCTGTTGGCTGGCCGTAAAGCCAACGAGGTGCTCCCACTGAGATAGCTGCCACGATGACGCCATGCTGCCGTGGGGGGGGGGGGGGGGGCACAGCAAAATCCCGCAGGTCCAGCCTCAACTCAACGCCCCTGGAGCTTAAAATTCCCTCAGAACAGTAACGTCCCCAAAAATGGTTCCAATGTTTTTACTGCCACAGGCATTTTTTGCCACGATAAACAACGCTAAGCTTGAGCAGGAAACTTCTCAAAGACTTGGAAAAACTTATTGATGGATCACCATTTACATGAATCCATCACATACAACCGCAAATGATTTATGTTTTTAGGATGATATGAAAGACTAATAAAACCCGATTTATTGAAGCATCATTTCATATGCCAGGAAATTTCGTGTCATCCCTAAAATAGTACAGCAAATATTCCTTCCGTACAGGGGCTGTCATAAGAGTTGTGATATTTCAGAAGACTTGAATAATATTTTTAAAGTAAGATTTTTGGGTTAGTTCTTAAAATATTGTTGCTCATGTCTAAAACTGAAGGAAAAGAATGCCAGAAATAGTCTTGCCAAAAAACTAAAGAAATGGGTAGCAGACTTCATGAATAATGACAGAAACTCTGGATTGTTTTACCGAAGCAAAGCTTTTTTTTCTGGCAAAGGATCAAAAATCAGATCATATGTTTGACTTGCAAAAACACATGCAAACAATGTTATATATATATATATATATATATATAATACATATCTCTTTTAATCCAAAAAATGATTTTGAAGACAATACACACGGAAAAGAAACTAATCTAAAAAAAAAAAGTTGAATAAAGGCAATAGTGATTAACCATCTCATGTTTAACTTTTATTGCCATTTTTCACAATGAATACTGGAGACAGATATCTAAAAAAAACATGGACAAAAGTTGTTAAATGTGGGTTTGCAGCAGGAATTTTAATAACTCATCCAATCTAATTCAGCACCAGTCAATCCTTGGCCAAATGGCAAGTAAGAACCATGCTGGAGTTGACAATGGCCTTGGGCCCTAATTACCAAAAGTAAAAGAATGATTAAATTGAGTGTTGTTTAATGACTTTCAGCACGTTGGTTCAGAAGAAGCTGTAGGCTTGCAGTGAGGACCTGGGGTTTCATTCACACTAGAAAAGCTGTCAAGCTGCAATTGTCCTGGCACAGGAAAATGCAAACAACAAACACACACACAAACACACACACAAACAAACATGCACAAGCACAAACACACGCACACAAGCAAACAAACAAACACACAAACACGCACGTATACACACACAAACACAGACACACACACAAACACACACAAACACAGACACAAGCGCGCACATGCACAAAAGCACAAACACACACACAAACAAACACCCGCACACACACACGACTGAAAACCCTTATTCACTGGGCGTTTGGCCAAACTGCCCTGTTTAATGACGGTCATCAACAATTCATAGGAGGTCCTTTTAATATGTTCAGCATATTCCAAGTGCTAATTTTGCTAAAGCTTTTAAACTGCACCTTCTGGCACCATCCATAAAAACTGCAAAAAAAAGCTCCTTTCAGGCATTTCATCAGATGGTTGCGCAAGGTTATATTCAACAACCTTTGAGCTTTTTCAAAATTCAGTTGTTTATTCCTACGCCGACTTCAATGGCCTTTTCATCGAAAAGGGACATTTTTCATATTCATCTTACTCCTATTGAGAAATATTATAATTACTCTGTTTAATAAGAAGACAAGGCCAGGCTCATGGCATACAGGAAGGAAAACAAAAAGAGTGCATCTCTTTCAGAGAGCACAGACTCATATATTCGCGTTCGTTTGAATGTAAGGCCGTTACTCCATCCAGAAAACGATGTGGGCCGGCCGTGGGTTGGGGGGGCGGGGGGGCGATGAGCCCGCTAACAGTCCAGTGCCGCTCTACTCCTACGATCTGCTTTAACAGCACTTTGCTCACGGCTGGCTGCACTGAACTCTGCGGAGTGGAGCGGAGCTGTCCACGAGCGCGGTGCTGAAACAGACCAACTGTGACTGAAGACAGCGGCTTTACTGCAGAGCTAATGCACGTCACCGTGCAATCAAAACCAGGCTGCTCTCAACTTCGAACCTCACTGCAGCACGGCAATACCAGCGAAGTGGCCTGTGCGGGTAATGGTTAAAACGTGTAACTCTAACTGTCATCCTGTACCCAAAGAAGAACTGTTATACGCCCCCCCCCCACCCCGCACACGCAGCCCACCCCACCCCACCCCACCCAGGAAAAAGCAGGCACCGCTACAAGCATCCTGACCACGTTTCCCTGGTAACCATTTATTCACAAAGCAGTGTCAGCACGGAGCAGAGCAGCTTTTTGCGCGCCGCTACGTAGCTTCGGGCGCTAACCTGCATCAGGCGGCCTGCAGCTGACACTTCACTGGCACCTGGAGTTGCAGGTGTCTTGTCCGCGGCGGCGGCGGCGGATCATTTACCAGTCCGCAGGGGAAACGGGGAGCTTGCGTCGGCTGCTTCGCGGGTGAGGTATGGAGAGGTACGACTGGCAGACTCCCCCCCCCCCCCCCCCCCTCCGGTGGCCTTAAACATCTAATTACCTATTGTTTTGCTGGCGGTGTGAGTATTAATCCCCACACAGGTGCTGTGGTGCTCTAACAGCAGGGTGGTTGGGGGAGGGGGATGGGGGAGGACGTGGGGGGTGGGGGGGGCACACCTGTGCGTGGTGACACAGAGTGAGAAGGACGGAAGACACTTCATTCAATGAGAGAGATTCCGTTCTCAGTGCCAAAGGGAGGCAGTACTACCGCACACGCGTGCAGAACACTCACAGAGATTGTGTGTGTGTGCCCTCCACACCCCACACTCTACTGAACGCTGCAAGTCAGGAGAAGAGCACCTCCGTGACTCCAGCCACCATTCAGCACGAGACTGAAAATCCAAGGTGGAGCAACGATAGAAGCATTGAATACATGTGACAGAAGACCCCACATGCATTTGAATAATCATACAAACCAGAAATACTGCAATTAGCATTTTTCTTTTTTTTTTTGCAAAATTAATCATTAATTCCTACATATTAAAGAAGAAACAACAAAAACATTTGTTTTCATTAGCGCGGAGGGATGGGGGGGGGGGTGGGGGGTGTGAGGACGACGAAAAGATTATTACCGCCTCCATCTCGCGCCGCTCTCCTGCCACGGTAATGGGCCTGCGAGTCTCCAGTGCCTGGGAAACGCGCGCGCTCCTTCAAGTGAAAACGAAGCGGGCTATTCCACCGTGTATCAATCAGCGTGGCGGAGTTCTGAAGACGCGTGAAACGAGCTCGGCCGATCAGCAGTTTCTCGAATCGAGAGGGTCAGCAAAAAAAAAAAAAAAAAAAAAAGACGCCGGGCTCCTCGCCGCCGTGCGAGGGGTTCTGACAGACCTGTGCCATCTGTTTGCTATTTAGATCGTTTTATTTTCCACAATCAAAAAAAAGCGTTATTAATTCGTATCTCCACTGAGCCGCTGTGTCCACGACTAGGAAAGATGCTCAAAATAATTATGGCGCTTTTTCGTAACTATCCGCCTTTATTAGAGTTACAAAAATTAGCATTTTGCAAACAATGCACAGGATTAGAGAACAAAAATAAAGAAATTAAGAGAAAAGTTACTAAATTGCTTAGATGCAAATCTGTACATATTTCACAACATTAAACAGCGTTTTCTTTCAAATCAGCACAGCAACAGCACAACCTATTTTTGTAAACCATCAATTTGCCGCAAGACATTCACGGCCATAGCATTTACAAATATACATTTAACAACATGTTAATCTGGATGTGCTCAGTGATTGTACTCCATGTCCAGGTGGCCAACAATAATTCCTTGATATGAATATTCTGAATTACTTCGTTTAGATGTGGAGATTCAGATCTAGATAAAATTTAATATTTTTTCACAACTGGTACTGACAAGCTCAGGGACCTGCTGTGGTTGTTGCTGTTGGTGCTGCTGTTGTTGCTGATGCTGTTGCTGTTGTTATTGTTATTGTTATTATTATTATTATTATTATTATTATTATTATTATTATTATTAATATTATTATTATTATTATTATACAATTGTTATTATTATTATTATTATTATTATTATTATAAATATTATTATTATTATTATTATACAATTGTTATTATTATTATTATTATTATTATTATTATTATACAACCATTGCTATTATTATTACTATTACTGTTTATTATTATTATTATTATTATTATTATTATTATTATCATTGTTATTATTATTATTATTATTTTATAGAGGATTCATGTCTTCACGGGCATCTGTACAGAATTCTCACAAAAACACACCATTGCCTCCTCAGCTTTATCTTGCTAAGATGGTGGGCAACCAGAATGCTAGACTGATTAAAAAAGTACATTTATAAAAAGTAATGCTAAGCATGCATACAAATGGCTCTCTCGCCAAAGTGAGAGCATTATCTCATCAGTTTTTAAATTATTGACTCCCATTTACGCTGCCATAATATGAGTGATCAACTCCCCCAGCCGTAAAATGCAATAACCCGGAGAATTGTTTTGTGAACAGAAGCAAATAACAATGCCCACACATCATTATGTTTCCTGATATCCCATTATAACTGCCTCAAAAGGGGGGGAAAAAAACCAAACGCCGACACAGAGCACAATGGGTTCATGCTGTGGTTAACATGTCAAACATGAAATGAGAGAAAGAGGACCCATTTTACCACACGAACACGGGCAATTTAAATGGAAATGACCACCCTTCCTAAACCTTTAAACAATATACCGCATTTAAAACACGTGGAGAAAAAATGGAGAAAAGACCACAGTCCATTTGGCAGAAAAAAACAGGATCAAAACACAAACACTCCTCTAATTGCACTCCGGAACGGGGGCTCCCAAATACTCGGTACACGGTACGATGGACCGTGCCCGAGCGGGAGGTCCGCTCCCCCCCCCCTCTACCGCTCAGTTCCACGGGAGCTAACCCATTTATAGGAGAATCAAGCTCAAATCAACCCCTTGTGGAATTATCTCGTAAACATCACATAAAATCAGTGTTTATTACTTTCATAGCCTTTTCCTACTCCAGGAAATTACTGAAAAGGCTCCTTGTTTCCTGCCCATAACAAGACGCCAGAGTTTTTTTTTTACCCAGTCACAGAACGCAGAGCCCAGGCCAACAAGGAGGGGAAAAAAGAAAACACATTTAATTGCCGCTTCCAAGCAGCGGGATTAAGATAGCTGAATGTTAATATCTGACTGATGAAAAATTCATTAGCCAAGAATAAAACAATTTATCCAAATTCCATGCAAGTGCGTTGTAATTAAAATGATGCCTTTCTGTTTTCATTAAGTGAGAGCGGTCTCTTCACATGACATAAAAAAGGAAACAAATTAAGATTGATGGGAAGTTGCGTGTAATTAACCATGGGGGTAGCTTTCCCTCCGCTCGGCGAGCCGGAGCACAGCCGCCCGTCGCCGTGCGAGGGAAAGATCCGGAAGGGGAGTGGCGGCGTCACGCGCGTCGCTCTGCGGCAGGGGCGTTGCTCGCAGAACGAGGATGGCCCCGGGACGGGGCTGGGCCCGGGGAGGGGGATTGGTGCTACAACCGAAACGGCAGACCCAACACCCAACAGTCAGGCAACGCCACGGCAACGAGGCCGAACGGCGACCGGAACAGCGAGCGAGACGACGCAAAAAGACGCAGGAAAAGGGGGGGGGGCGAAGACCGCAGCCCGGGGCGAGTTCTCGAAAGCGAAGCCCCTCCCCCCCCCCGCTTCTCCTCGCGCCGCGGCGATAAGAAGCCAGAGCTCCGCGCGGTAACCGTGGCGCCCGCCAGCTTCTGCAGCGCCGCCGCCGGCTCTCATCCCCGGCAATCTGTGGGCGGGCGGCGGTGCCCGGGCTCCTGGCGCGATGGAGGGGGGGTGGGTCACGGCTCATTACCCAGCATCCCTCTCTTCCCGGTGCCACACATCCCCTGCCCCAGTTTAACCTCGCGGTGAAAAGCAGAGATGAGAGGCTCCCCTCCTCCGCGCCCAGAAAAGAGACACAGATCAGGGGGCGGGCGCGAGCCGGGCAGAGCGACCGCAGGACAGCAAGGCAGCTCCAGGCTCCACGGATGATTGGTCCCTCAGCTCAGGTAGCTTAATTACATCTAATGCATCTAATACACTAAAAGGCACACAAACAAACCGAGCACACAAACAAACACACATACGGATGCAGACGTAAAACCTCGCCTGTCCACGGGCGCAACACATGTACGCAGGCCCATACACACACACACACACACACACACACACGTACGCACCCAGACACGGGCACGCGTGCACACGCCCATGCATGCCCTTCTCCCCCCTTCTAATTTATGCCGGGGCTGGTCAGACCAGGCGTATGACGAGGCAGACTTTGGAAGCACGGTGACTGAGAGGCCATCGATGCATTTTCAAAGTTCATCCAAGCCGTTTCCCTCAACAGCCAATTCTCAAATGTAAATAAGAGGGGAAGGGAATGAATTCACTTTCAGTTCCAATTACCATCACCGGGAAAAGTCATTTCAGCAAGGAGTTCAACAGTGCAATTTAGCCTCAAAAAAAATTTAAAAAAAGGAAAAAAACTATGCATCGGTGATATCCAGCGCGCCCACTCAAATGTGTTCAGCACCTATGCCGATGTATTTAAACACATCAGAGTTTGTTTATAGTTCCCATCGTGACCCATTACGGCTACACAACCAGCGTGCCAGCATCTGACGCGGAGCTGTTATTACACGCTAGCTGTGGTTCGTAAAGTCTTCGCGACGTATCGATCTCAACCCGCGGAGTAATGACCCCGGCAAGCCCAGATACAGTAGCGGTAATGGGGTCACTCCCAAAACCGTTAAAATGATCAATGCGTGGGGGGAGGGAAACATCTGGAACACAGGCCGCTAATAGCCAACAGCTGTTCCCAAGAAAGAGGCCCAATTTACAGGGCCGAAACCAGCGCGGGGGTACACTTCTAATGGCCGGAGCTCGGATTTTAATGGCCCCTTCCTTCTACCGGAATACCACAGGTTGAGTATTCCAGGCGTCTGTTATCCGTTCGGATTAACGGTGGAGATCTGAAGACGCGCTTACTGCCCCGCCGCTCACGGAAAACAACACTCGAATCAGTTTATCTGAAAGGACGCCGCGAAGCAGATAAACAGACGGCGGGAGAAATTAGCCTTCGCAGAGATGACCTTTTTCGTTCATTAAAGCACGCAGACACCATACTTTGCAACCACATGCTACGCAGGTATCCAAGCGCAAGCGGGAGAACAGCGCGTGAAGTTTGACAAATCGCTCGTTTTCCTGAGCCTCGTCCTTTTTTCATATCTTCAAAAACTTCACTCCAGATGAACAGAGATCCTCTCCCCGGCTCCGCTCTACGATTCAGGACACGCGAGTAATGTGCGTTGAATTCTTGACTTTAACATTTCTTTTTGTGCTCGTGGCGATAATTAGATTTTACAATTTCTCACAAAGTTAAATTATAGTGTATTGCAATATGCGCGTAACTTTTACTTTTGGTAATTCACAGAAACGGAAATGACAGCCGCGCAACTCACAGGCACACGAAATGGCTTAAAAAGTACCAATAATTTCTCATTCAGATGAAAGACGCAGGCAAACCTTCATTATAAATTTCATCAGCCCCATCCTCCATGCAGCAGACACAATTAGCTTGGCAAAATTCATAGAAAAAGAGGAATAAAAACTTTACAATTCACTGCCTCTTTTCGGTCTTTGATGATCATTAATAAATATAATTATTCTGAACAAAGAGTACTGTGGGGTGACAGCGGCTTCTGACAGAGACCCAATTGTTATTATTATGAACCGTTAATTACATTTAATGTAAGAAAAAAAAAAAAATGTAATTTTCATATTCAAGCCTTCCTCTCACAATATTAGCGTGCACGACTCTTTTCTTCTCTTGGCCATTCAGTCCCTCTTAATACCAAAGACACAGTGTCCAATCTTTTTATGCATTGGTTTTTTTTGGGGGTATTTTTTTTTTTTTTTTGCACAAAGCCACATCTTAATTCACGTCTCCGAGAGAAATACAGCCGTGTGTACTCCAGCGGGGCCATTTGTGCCTTCGGGAATAGCGACTATCAAACATTCTGGAATGGTTTTTATAACACGTTGCTACAATGGTTTTCTATTCATCCCATTTACTTCCGTTTCGGTTTCGCTGGATATTTCGGACAGACACATTTATGAATATGTTGGGGGGTGGGGATGGGGGGGGTGTATGTGCTTAACTTGGAAACTGCCTAGGACTTCACACAATCATTAGCTTCCTTCAGTTCCTGGAGCTCTAGATTCCTCGAGAGCCGTTCTCTAGTTCAGACCCTTCAGCACGTTTTTTTTAAAAGTTGTTGGTAAAGTAGGAGATTTCATCAGAAGTTCTTTCTTGGTAGACACTTTTCACCGCACTATTCCACAGAGGACCTGACACAAAGAATGCTTTCTTAAAAATAAAACATAAAGCACAACTACAGTAATTGGTTTTTGAATAATGGAATTCATTACAGTTACGCAACTTGTTCAGAAATGCAAAACTGAGGGGGAAAAAACCACTCACTAGAGGCTTGGGTTGATCTGCTTAAGCAGAACCACAGGGACATGAAAGGCACAATTCAAATGACAATTTTAGAATCCGAGGTTCATTTATTTCAGAAACTAAAAAGATTTTTCTTGCATAATTGTGAAGGAAGAAGGCACGCCAACGGAATGATTCGCCCAAGCGAAAACGAAGATGGGGTGGGGGCTGGGATTCTTAAGTCTCTCCCTAGACACTGGTGACCGGACACCATTCAATGTAAAGGAAGGAAGACAGTTCAGTTCAGTGTGAGGTCAGCCTGAAGATACAACTCCACTGCCACATAATAACCCTTTAAGGTGTGAGACCACAAACATGTGATTCTAATGTTCATAACTGAATACTCCAATGCTGATGCAACAGTCACTACTGGTAACTGAAAGCAACAGGGTTCTAGAACACTGAAAAAACATTCCAAAAAACCTAATCTTCAAAGGGTTAAGGCCTGGTTGCCAGGTAATTTCTGATAGTTCATTAAGCCATTCCCATTCAATTGAGGAGGCAGTAGGCTATAACATGTCTATTAATGTTTATAACATGCCTATTCAGACTCAAAGCAACATCAAATTGCTGTGTCTGTCTCACCATCAGCACCTCCCTGCAACTCAATACAGCACCCCCCCCCCCCCCCCACCACCCTTATGTCAGTCAGATTTTCATCAAAACTTTATTCGCAACTATCAAACAATATAGGCACCATCTATGGTGATACATTAACTTATTTCATTACACAATATATAGCGCATTGACAGACACTACTTAACTCAGGATACACATGCACTCAATATCATTTTCAATGGGAGATCCTAGCACCAGTAACCGTATATATCAACTCCCCATATCAATCAAAGCGCAGGGTACATAAACGGAGATCAGTCACCAGCAATGAGCACTCAGACGCGTCCCATTCTGCGTCAGTTAAACTGCCCGCGCGCGTCTTAATCTGGTTTATGACGCCGCTAGCCAGTCAGGAAACGCACACGAACAAGACGCATGCGTGCCGTTTCGAATCAATCTACGCGTCCCGCTACCCACCGGTGGGCCGTCGGGATCCCGGCAGGAGCGAATCCCCGAAATCCCGCAGGGAGAGGCTTTTGTTTTCCCCCCAAAAAAGATTTAATTCGTATTGTCTTGGCAGAGGCACCTGAGGAAGAACAGGCCCCGCCATATGGTCGCGCTTTAAAAATTGATGCGCGGCATTACCGGGAGCACCTGAACCGGGAGAGGCGGGGGGGGTGAGGGGGGGGGGACCGCGGCATATGCCGACGGCGCCGGAGACGCCTCAGCCGCCCCTCCTCCAGCGGACGAGCGATAATTCACCGACCCGACAGAGCGCTGGCGAGCCGCGCGTCCCCGCCACGCGGTTTAGCGGCCTGCGATTAGCGCCAGGCCGTCGGCTCAAACGCCGTCCAGCTGGAGGAGCACTAAACCCGACAGAACTGCCATAACCGGCCCGCAAGCGCGACCAAAATTTTATCTATTTACCTATTTATTTATTTATCCGTCTATTTATTTCTGCTATCGTCTGCGCTGTGGCGCGACCGTCTCACTGGCGCCGGCATAAATTATTCAGATCTGATTGCGTAAGCGCAGCCGATGGCCGGGCTGTCGATAGTGGGCCGAGATAGCGCACGCCTCCGCGGCGTCCACGGCTGCGTCCGAGAAGTTCATCACCGGGGGAAATAAAATGTAGTTAAGGAGCTAATTGTCGCCTTTTGATGTCGATATTCGCCGGGGCCTCGGGAGGCCGCGCTCCTCTCCCGATGCAAACGGAGGCGAGCGTATTGATCCGCGCAGGAGTCCGTCCGAACGACGTTTCGCACTTATTTTCTTCTTTAAAGATCAGGCGTCTTACGGCAGCTTACGCCGCTCCCTGTAGAACCCGTTCGGACGGGGAAAGGTATTTAAATGGCATTACAGACAGACACAGTGGTGTAGCAAGGGGGCCTGAGAGAACCGCATTAGGTCAATTCCATGGCAACAATGAGGTGTTTTTTTTTCCCCCTCTATGCGGTTACCGGAGTCGGCGCTGTAGATCTGCTGCCATCTAGTGGCCGCTAAAATCCCGCCCTTCCTTACACGGCGAGCAAGCGGCTTCAACCGAAACCGCCAGTCTCTCCGGGAACACGACGACGGAATTCTGCGTTTTATAAAGCGCCGCGCGTCTGATCCGCGCAGGTACGGAGAACAAACACATTTACACAGAGAATGAGGCGGAAAGGGAGTTGGGTTTTTTTTTTTGCTTGTTTTTTCTTGTTTTTGAAGGTTATAAAAGGCCTTCTGTAACGCAGACTGTAGATGCCATTATAAGTTTAAAGCTCCGTTTTTCCTGGACGAATTTCTCCCGGGTTCCAAAAAAAATAATAAATAAAACGCCAAGACTGATGATGTGGGGTTTCTGATCTGGCTTCAATCAGAAGCGCAAATCACCGCAGTTTCCCCCCGTTCAGATATTGGCTCACGCGCTGTTGATGAGGAAATAATGATCACTCCCGCACATGCGGATACAGGGCAGACAGGAACTCTCCAGGCACAGGAGATGCTATCTGTGAAGTGCAATACACCTTATTAGAGGAGGATTACACTGACACAGCGCATCCTCCCTTCAAAGCCAGCCTCCGGGGGGGGGGGGGGGGGGGGGGGGTGCGCAGGTATTGCTGGAGGATTACTGCATTGACACGACCTTCGACCCCAGGGAGAAAATAACCTTGCTTCACCCCCTACCGTCATAACCTGTCCTCAGAGCCCTCTCCCTTATGAGGAACACTTCATTATGGCTCTTGCATTTTAATGAAATGCAAAGTCTCCAGACGCTTCAAAAAAAAAAAAAAAAAAAAACATGTATTTTTAAACTAGCTGCTTCGCCTCTACACCGAATTGCACGTTGACAGACGTCTCTAAACTGCTACCCAACATGCAGAAATTCAGAAAATATCACGCTGGAAGATTTGGACAGAGCTGCACGTGCCTCACCTTGCTGGAATCAGATGTGCCGTGATTACACATTTGAGAGGAGGACACGTGACCGGACAGCCGGATCCAAAGCACAGACAGAGCCATCACACTTCCAGAGACCGAGTCGCATAAGAAAAAATTCAATTAGATATGAAAAAGAAATGAATGGGCCGGTGCTGTTGACATGTGCACCGGGGAGAAGAGCTGAGAAATGAAAGGAGCCCCCCCCCCGCTTCAGGAGTCCTACATCTCTCCTAAATCAGAAAAAGAATAAAGCGTTTTGCAGCTCCGTAAAGCAAACTCGTGCAGGTACTGTAACTGCAATGCATAATGCATACCGAGCGCAGGGCTGTAAAAATATGCGATAAAGTTTACTGCGCCTAATGCAGCCTCCAGGCCCCTCGTGCGGAGGACATCAGAAGCAGCCGCCTGCGCAGTAGCTGCTGCGCATATGCTGCAGCTGTGCAGCCTCTCTCTGCCTCACCTGTGCACACACAGCAGCCCTGCAGTCCCTCTCTGCCTCAGCTGTGCATAAGCTGCAGCCCTGCAGTCCCTCTCTGCCTCAGCTGTGCATAAGCTGCAGCCCTGCAGTCCCTCTCCACCTCAGCTGTGCATACACTGCAGCCCTGTAGTCCCTCTCTGCCTCAGCTGTGCATACACTACAGCCCTGTAGTCCCTCTCTGCCTCAGCTGTGCATACACTGCAGCCCTGCAGTCCCTCTCCACCTCAGCTGTGCATACACTGCAGCTCTGCAGTCACTCTCTGCCTCAGCTGTGCAAACACTGCAGCTGTGCAGTCCCTCTCCACCTCAGCTGTGCATACACTGCAGTCCTGTAGTCCCTCTCTGCCTCAGCTGCCTAAGCCACGCATACGCTGCAGCTGTGCAGACTCTCTCTGCCTCAGCTGTGCATACACTGCAGCTGTGTAGTCCCTCTCTGCCTCAGCTGTGCACAAGCTGCAGCTGTGCAGTCCCTCTCCACCTCAGCTGTGCATACACTGCAGCTGTGCAGTCCCTCTCTACCTCAGCTGTGCATACGCTGCAGCCCTGCAGTCTCTCTCTGCCTCAGCTGTGCACACACTGCAGCTGTGCAGTCTCTCTCTACCTTCCTCAGAAAGAAAGGCAATGACAAAGCAGAAAACATGGCGTGGCCCTGTTACATTTCTAAAATGGAGTCTCCTCTCCTTGCCTTCCCATCATAACAGGGCCACGCTGGCTGCCACAGACAGGGTGGAGGGGTGCTGGCATCTGAGCCCTTGTCACCCTGCACCCGGCGCCAACCGGAGGGTGAGGAAGAGGCTGTGATGCCGGGGTCACAGGGACAGGAGGAAAGAGACAGGGGGCATCCAAAGGGCATCCGGGTGCCCATCGGCGAGTCTCCCATGCATGACTCCTGAGCACAGCAGGCACTGCTGCACTCCTTTTACCTCACCCTCTGCGAAACGGGACTCGTGTCTCTTACTCTGACTGAATGCGGGCTGCCTGTCTGCCTGTGAGGAGACCCCACACAGCGGGCCAGGTTCTCCAACGGGGGGGGGGGGGCTGGTGTTGGACCGGGCTCGTTACACCTTCTAAAAGGTCATGCTTCCAAGCTTAAAAGTACCTTCCACCATGTACAAAAAGGCCGTTTGACACGCTCAGCCACACGTTGCTTTGAACGAGCCAATGGGGGAAGGGGGGGGGCTTAGGGTGAGCTCATGAACATTTATTGTGAAGAAAGCCAGACTCTAAGCTTCTGTCAGAGGACAATTGGCGTGCTTCGCACTCAGAATACTGGCTAATAGTATGGATTGTACAGGCAAGAAGAACAAACTCATTTACAATCCTGTTTAATTCAATACCCAGGGACCATATTTAAATCCTCTTGCCCTCTTGCCACTCATACACGCATGCTGAAATTCAGACACCAGCTGCAATATAAATAATCCTTCATAAAACATCTCCGAAATTGTATTAAAGGCGAATCAATCACGTCTCACTTGACATTTCTGAATTAGGGCTTGACTGAAAAGCATTAAAACTATGCAAAAAAGGTGCGTGCGCAGAAAAGTAACAGCCTTCACATTAATAAAGCTCTCGGGAAAAGGACAAGCATCAAAATGAATATTGTTTTATTTGTCAATCCATCCCCCTCCGCAACTTTAATATAAGTGATTTCCCTCGACAAACATAAATAGACCCTCTGATCTTGCGTCTTGGAATGACATTCCTCAATGCAGATGCAAGTTCATAAGAGAGCACAGCGGAGAGACGCGAGAGAAAGGCAGCATCACCGCCCCCCCCTCCCTCCCTCCCTCCCCCCCTCCCCTTGAACTGAGGTGAGAAAACAGCCTCATAATAAATAATAATCACAGACGAAGGGGAAAACAAAGCCTCTCGCTAATCGTATTCACAGGGTGTAGGAGCCCCCAGCCGCACCGTGACCTTGCAATGCCTCAGCCTTCAAAGGACAGACAACACTCAACAACTATCAGAGCGGCCCCAAACTTTCCACCGCGAGCGCTGTTCCCCCGCCGCCGCCGCCGCCGCCCAACGATCCTCCACCGCGGAGCGGTCCCAGAATGCAGATCCAAGCCTTTCAGCTCCGGCGCGAGTCACCTGACCCCACCACCCAGGGTCCGGCTCTGGCACGGAGCAGACCGTCCCCCGTAACCACAGCGACCTCCGAAACAGTTCTGCCCGTGTCATTCAGACATTATTTACATTACGTTACATTACAGGCATTTAGAAGACGCTCTTATCCAGAGCGACTTACACAACTTTTACACAGCATTTTACATTCCATCCATTTATACAGCTGGATATATACTGAAGCAATTCCGGTTGAGTACCTTGCTCAAGGGTACAACGGCAGTGTCCTACCCGGGAATCGAACCTGCGACCTTTCGGTTACAAGCCCAGTTCCTTACCCACTGTGCTACACTCCGTCCATTTGCACGATGAGCCAAGGTCGCCAATCCCAAGGAGAAACGTCTCTCGGGTTCTTTACCCCTGGGAGGGGCTCTGACGTGAAGGAATGACTCTGAAGGCGAAGCGTCTGAAACCGCTCCGCGTTCTTCTGTCCTCGGGCTCCGAGCACGCTGCCGTGGGCGTGAGCCGGTCCGTGCGATTTTAAAATGGCCGACCAGCATGAGGAACTCCACTCGGGTTAGCGCGTGGCGCTCAAAAGGCCGAGGGCGGATGTGTAGAAGTGTAAAACGTGCACGTTTCAACAAGGCTAGCGTTTCCAGAACGTAGAACCAATCACAGAAAATGGCGACGGGGCGACCGGGACAGTATCGACTGCCATGGATACAGCGCGCTGGAATCGATACAGGAAACAGGCTGGCGTTCGGTCTGGTTTTCTTAACGCCGGAAAGCATAACGAATGAGCGTTCACAGTTTGATAACTGAAGTGGAAAAACTGCGTTTGATTTGCGAGCCGCATCATCCGATCCTTTATGGCGAGAAAAGCTCAGGAGCCTTGTATTACGTAGCTCACAAACTTCGCACGATATTAAAAGACTTCATTGTGGTCCCACATTAGGGCCCTGTACGTAGGATTACAGCCCCACGCTGGATGGTAAACTCTGAAAAGCAATACTGCCCACAACCCAGGGGGGAGCTGGAGAAATTAGCAATATTGTGATTACGTCCTTCAGACACCGACAAAGGTCAGTCAGAGTAAATACTTTCTTAGCGTTCTCGCCGACAAAGGAGATTCAATTTCTCGACGAATCCTCCCGTTTGCATGTGCCTGACATCACAATTAAGGCTCAAATCTGTCAGAAACCTTGTAGTTCAATGTCACCCGGGTAACGGCGGAGCTCTTCCATTCAGTCCTCTTCCGCTACCTGTTCTGAATGCGCCAAGGACGCGCGCCACGTCGAATCCGCTCCGCACGCAGACCGGTCAACATTAATGGACTGTTCGAAAACAAAACGTCTTTTCAGACCGTGGCTTGGGGGGTGTGGGTGGGGGGTGTGGGGGCGTGTGTGTGTGTGTGTGTGTGTGTGTGTGGGGGGGGGGGGGCGGTTAGGGGCTGGGGCTGGGCTAAGCACGCTGGCCTTGATTTAAATAGTAAATGTGAATACAGAAGGCCTTTACACAGCTCCCAGCCCCCCTTCCAGCTCCGAGCCTGGGAGTGAAAGGGACTGCTGGTGAATCTGCTGCTTGTCCTGGTCTTAAAAAGACAAAGCAGGAGAGGTGAGCGCACGAGTAACTCAAGATTAAACGCGGGCTGGGCACAAAGGCTGCTGTCGAAACAAGTGAAAGCCATGGACAAATGTCAAGGACGCTTCTCACTCACCAGGCAACACAGCCTCACCCAGCAGACGCAAAGCCCAAAGAATAAAAGTGAAATTAAAACGTAAAAATCTATCTCCTCTGAAACGAGGACTGATCTTCTTTCACTTCCGCTCGTAAACTCAAGAGAGAAGTCACACGAGGGCGATGGAACATTTTGCATCGGGTTTTGGGCTCAAGGGCCCCAGGGAATTTACCAGAAAATCTGTTGAGTCAAAAATAAAAACCTTCAGAATATAACTGCACGTATACATCTAACTGGAACGTAAAAATTAATAGTCAATACCACGCGAGTGAAAACTAAATTTAAAGATGCCAGAGTTCTGGTGGAAAACGCCAAGAGCAATGGCCACCGGGTTGCTGGGTAAGACATGCTCGGCACTTCCAAATAACCACATTCCCCGGAGTCCAGTTCAGTAAAGCCCAGCTGCCGGGACCCTAGGCCCAAAAAAGGCCGAGCTGCGACCTTCCCGCAGTGATTGAGTTTGCAGTTTGGGTCGTTGCTAAAGCATGTGCGGTTAATGGGGTGATGGTGAAGAGCGGTGGGGTAAAGGTTGGGTTCGCCCAGGGGAGAAAACACATCCGGATGCTCATCATCTTCATTCCGTCCTCATTGTGACAGGAGGTCAGCGTTCGAGGACGAGGGGTTGGGGGGGGGGGGGGGGGGGGCAGAGCCATGTGGAGGAGATTCACTTGACAAAGCTTTGTTTGATCTCTCTAAACCGCGCTGGAGCCCCCCCCCCCCCCCCCAGTTCCTCAGGGATGTGCTGCCGTCCGTTTAATGCAACACCACTTTGAGAGGTCACTCTTAAGAACGGGTCCTGGTAATTGTTTAAGTGAAAAGGTTGTGACTGATTCCCAGTGTGTGCTGATGGAGGGGGGGGGGGGGGAACCCCCAGCTCTGTCCATTATTTCCCGCGACAAAAGCGCTATTCTTTAAGCCCCGCCGCGCCGCCATGAATATCACAGATCCCGCAGGTCTGAGATTTCTATATACCGCCGTCCCTCCGGACCGCTCGCCGCTGGCAGAGCGTTACCATGGCGATGACCGCACGTTCAGACAGGAGAGCGCGGCCTTGCCGAGGTCTATCGCTGTCCGGGATCGGAGAGAGAGAGCAACTGCCGCTGTCTTCGCCGACCTTGGGGCAAGCGCAACATTTGGTCGCAAAACAAAACACCGATATAAAGATCATTTGTGCCCGCGGTTCCCCTTATTCGTCATTTTGTTTTTATGACGGTAATAGTTAAAAAACATCTGCTTGCTTTAGGCTGCAAATACAAATGCTGATTTCCCACAAAGTTGTATTCACCCAAATCCATCCTGGAGAAAGTCATATGGCAAGCGATAGATGTGTTGCCCCAAAGCTTTGCGTTTCATATGCCTGTAACATATCACATCTCCATGGCTGGATTATAGCAGGCATCAGAGCAGCATCTGCGATTTAGTTTAAACGCAAGATGGCCGCCTCATACAGCAGCACCACGAGGCCCGTCAATCAAATGCCACGCCTCCCTCGGCCAGGCATCTCTGTGCGGTCAGCACACCCCCGAGCCCCTGCACTCCGGCCCCCACAGCACAGAGAGGCCCGGTCAAAGATGAGATTCTGCACACAGGCATTGCATCAGACATTGCAGCACGTCTTCTTCAGTGAATCCCCCCCCCGCGCACCCCCCACCCTCCAGCCCAAACACGCTACCTGGAGAAGATGACAGAAATTTCACGCTTGAGGCAAAGGAATAAATGTTGTGGGCGCTTCTCCTCGCCCCCGCCCCCGCCCCCGCCCCCGACCCTCAGTGTGTGCCGCGGGCGGCGTCGATGCAGCGCAGGCAGAGTGTAAATGCCAAATCTTGAGGAGGGCCACAACCGCCCCAACCCCCCCCCCTTCCCTCCTTTGGCCTCGCCCCTCCCCTCACACCCCCTATCCAGCGGTGCGATGGAAGGATGTCTCCTTTTCATTTCTTTTTATAACTCTGCGATGGAGCGGTCGGAGATGTCAGCGCCCACTTTCACTCCTCCGGTCCAAACCGCGGGCGCCGGGCCAGGTCAAAGGTCAGGGTCTGCCAGGCCAGACAGAGGGCACCGTGTTGCCACCCCCCCCCCCTCCCTCCAGCGCACTTCTTCCTGCACGAACAAACTTTTTCGTCCCCGAGCCGAAAGCCGTCCGTGCTGCAGGAACGCGAGCTCGCTTCCGCGCGCGAGAGCTACGCTACCGCGCTGGATCGGTCAGCTGACTCGCTCAAACATGCGCGGGGGGGGCGGGGGGGGGGGGGGGGGGGGGCCTCCAGTAAACAGCCTCTGAAGTCCCCCTGAAGTCCTCCTGAATCCTCTCTTCTCATTCACCGACGATCATTAGCAGTCTTCATACTATTCATTCGCATCAGCCGCGCACGAGGAGAAAAGTTTAAAAAACATAAATGAACCGGGCCGGATTCAAACGGGACGGGCCCGCCGAAGCTTCGCGCCGCCCCGGCCCAAACTCACAGGAAGCGGCCCGTTTCTACTTCCTGACCGCCGCATCATCGCAAGCCTCTGTCAGCCCTCTCGCGCGCGACGCGGCGGCATTAAAAGTGACAATCCGCGTTTGGCGAGAGTAATAACCGCGCTCCTCCAAAAATGAGTCGCTGATTCGCCGCGGCGACGGGGCTCGGCATTGTGAGAAACCGCCGGAGCGGAACCGCAATTACCACATTACAGTGTGGGGGGGGGACGCCGGCACCGCCGGGACAATGTACATTTACACAGATTACTCGGGCCGTTTAAAAGCCTGCTGGAGAGGAAACTAAGTGACAACAACAACAAAGACGGCGACGGACGAATTTCCGAAATGGCGCCTCAAAGTGGATCAGAGACGGGGGGGCGTCTGAAAAGTAATCCCAAACAAAAACACGCTCAAACTGCAGAGTTAAACAAGAAGCGTTTACGACGGGGGGGGGGGGGGGAATGCGCTCAATACCTTTTCTGCAGTTCAATTATGGCGTGTGTGTGTGTGTGTGTGTGCGTGCGTGCGTGTGTGCGCGCGTGTGTGTGCGTGTGTTTGTGTGAGAGAGAGAGAGAGAGAGAGAGAGAGGCAAATCTAATTAAGAGCCAATATTCTCATTGTTCTGTCTGAAAGAAGGAGTGAACACAATGACAGCCATTTAGATGCAATATGTTAAAACAAACAGATTAGAGATAGCAGATTATGATCATTCACATGCAAACCATTGCTCACTGCTGGTGTTATAATATTTAAATGCTAATATGCAATTGCCAGCGATACATCTCAATGCAATGCAGTTTAAATTAACTAAGGGCCCGCGGTTCATATTTGGCTGCATAATTTAGAAATTCCTTATTTGAAAGCATTCCCCATTTACGTGCAGACATTACACAGACAATTTATAGCCCTTCCAAAATTGCAGCCTATTAAGCAATATTAATGCTGAAAATAAAAAAAATAAAAAAAAACCCAACCATAAAAATGACCTCAGCTGCGGCTTCCACAGCTAAATCAACCGCCTCTTTTCAAAAGGGGAAGGAGAACAGGGACACACACACACACACACGCACGCACGATAAACACAGGGGCTCAAAAAGCAAGGAAATAAACGCTACTTACCGCTACTTTGCTCCCAGTTATCTGCATGCGGCCAGCCGAGAGGAGTTAAAGTGCAAAAAGACACAAACAGCACAATCATTAGTAGGCCAGGGCTTCTCCTGACTCATTTTCTACAGTGTTGAAGGCATTTTGTTCAGCGCACTTTCACTTCATGTTACACACACTGTGGCTGCCTCAGTCCCCCTCTTGTGTGGAGAGGACGAGTGAAAGAACAGCACGCAAAGTGCAGGAGGTGTAAAAGTTTACAAAGAGGACAATATGTCTGTCGTTTTGACAAAGGCTGGAGCACCCGGAGGGCGAATCATGAATCTGATGACCTTACTGTGACTCGCTCCCTAAAAGTTGTGTGCGCTACAAAACTACTTACTTAACGTGCAGTGCATCTTAATTTAACCTGTTCATTACTGTTCATTACTGTCCGTTAATGAAGACGCTCTGGTGGGAGGAACCCATCGTACCAAAAACAGTGCAGCTAATTTTTACAGCACTTTTGTTCCCCATGCATTTGCGTACTTAGGACTGGCACCAAATGAAAAATTACATTGTCAGGATTTTTATTTTTATTTTATTGGTTGGCTGAGGACTCTGAGGAAATATATGATTATGAGCAATGCAGCCCACCACATCCTCTGTAGTTTGTTTATTTTAGAGAAATAAGGGGTATAATAATTGGGTAAAGCCACGTGAATTTTAAAAAATGTCTGAACCCTTCGCTCAGGTCTAGGAGCTTGCACCAGTGCAGACCCGTTTAAAGAGTGCATCAGTTTCTAGGGCGAGTTGCTCAGTGAAAGAGATTGGCAAAAAAAGGTAGGTAGTTTTACAAAAACCTACTGCCATTTCAGTGTGTGCAGAGATTCTTCCGGAAATCCAATTGTTTTTTTTGCGCTGATCGATGTGTAGTGAATTAACCCTAAACGACCCCTTATCCACGCTAATCCAACCAGCAGAAAACCCCACCGAAAGACCGAAATCAATCGGCCGTCAGTGGCGGTCTGCTTCATGTGTCAGATCTGCACACCGCAGCCCTGGGGACGACACAGTCGGTGTGATTTTTGAGCGTTAACCTCGTTACCTGCCAAGAGCATTACTCTTAGAATCTGCGAGTATTTCTTCTATTAGGAAAACGGGCTGGGCCGGGAGGGGAGGGGAGGGGCGGGGAGGGGCGGGGCTGGCGAGACGGGCGTGTGACAGCCGAGTAAATGTATTCGGCGAGTGAGCCGCTCGTCATTCAAAGTCAAAAAGCCTCCGCCCCCTTAAACAGGCTGCTCGCTGCACGTCCTTGCAAATAAAGTTTTTTTTTTTTTTTTTTTTTGGTTATTCATCTTGATCACTCCCATTCTCCCTCTTAAATCAGAGTTACTGCGGCAACCGCCAAGTCCTACAATCATGTGATCATGTGCGTTGCGTGCTCGCCACACGGTGGAATCCCCAGGGTTAATTCAGCTCTAACAGGAGTACGCGCACGTCCAATAGGTACCATATGCACGCAGCGAGAGTTCATTTCACACGGAACGCTATACCGCGCCGTCGTTCACACTCCTCTGCGCTAGCTCCGAAAGTGTGAAACTTCTGTCGGAGATCGAGTCACAGAACAGTCAGCGGTCCTCATTGTGTTTTATTGAAATGCTGCATATGAAGCTGGTTCGGATGTCGTTTTAAACCTTAATCAAAAGTACAGACATTATTGTGAAAACACACAGCTCTCGGGGAAGGGGTCTGGGAGGAAACGCAGTCACCCAGCAACACTGTCTGCTTCTGTCCCTTAACACTGACATATATCCCTCAACCCCTCCAAAGTACACAGCATATTAACTTCCATATTGCTGCAATCTGCAATGCTGAGATAAACTAATAAGGCTCTGTATTCGATTATGAAATATTAAAAAATTCTAGTTTCTTTTCAACTGTGCAATGTGCACTCATACCTTTGGGTTCATTAAAATAGTATTTACCCCATACCACAACTATTATGGAAGTATCCTCTCCTATTTCCATACTGACCAGAAAATGTTGTGAATGCAGGAGTAAGTCTAGTAAGATGACTTCTCACAGAAGATCTGTTCTCCTAACAGAAGATCTGTCAAATCTGATTATGGCATCGAATGGCATTGTCATTCGTAGCCAAATTAATCAAATAGAATCGCTATCCGTTGGCTTCCGTGAGGAGATTGCCAGGTATCATAGCAACATATGACTGCGAGCTGACTGGGCAAAGACGTGGCAGATTCACCCCCAAACACCTTCCCAGCACAGTCGACACAGTCCCACGAAACAATGAGCATTTGAATTACACAGAGAAACGATAATCTTGTCACACGGAATTAAGCGGTTAGTGGCGTGTTTTTTTCCGCCGTTGCGTGAGCGGGAAAAGGAGGCGTTAGCGCGGGCGGGGCGTTAGCGCGTCAGGCATGCGCGGGCGTATATTTCATCATCATCGTCGCGCGCGTGCGTTTCACAGAGAGGAAGCAGCGCCGCCATGCAATGTTAGCGGTCAGGGACACTCGCGCCGCAGCCAACAGACATTCGGTTTTTTGTTTGCCGCGCAGCTAATTTTCAAATGAACGGGGGGGGGGGGTCAGAGCAACACGCGGCTCCTTTGGAAAAGACGTTACAGTCCGCGCTGGGCTTAGGTTTGAGGCCTCCGCCGCAGATAGCCTGAGAATAATGGGAATTTTCCCCGTCTTGTCTACCTTGTGATAAACGGCGTTTTCATAGAGAGACACATTCTTGGACAGAACATGTAGCCACTAATAACAGGGCATTTCTCCCATTCATTTGTAACCATTCTTATGGTTTTGTATACAAAGAGATTCAGTTACAATGTATAAATAACACTGACAGAATCTGTGAATATACATGTGTACATCTAACTAAAAAAATATTCAGGGACAGCTAGCGAAAATTGGTGGATCCTTTTTTACACTTTTAATATGTACCACATATGGCTTTAACTGCACTGAATCCCTATTGAGTTTAAAGGAGTGATATTAAGAGGACGTAGTCTTGTGTGTGTGTCTGTGTGTGCATGCGTGTGTGTGCGTGTGAGTGTGTGTGTGTGTGTGCATGCGTGTGCGCGTGTGTGTGTGCATGCGTGTGCGCAAGTGTGTGTGTGTGTGTGTGTGTGTGTGTGTGTGCGCCAGAACTCCAGCCGCAGAGACAGAGAAGCTGGGGAACTGGAAGATAATGCGCGTTTGTTTTCCCTGTAATATTTGCACTCCAGCCCTCCACCCCTAAGTGCAATCTGCACAGGTCTGTGCACACAGCATTAGCTGGAGATTAAGTGGGATTACGCGCCTCTCCGTTTTATTTAGCGGGATTTGGTTTGTGAGGAGAGGAGCGCGCCGGAGTTCAGAGCGGAGCCTCTCCACCCTCCCGGCGCTCCCCCTCTCTCCGCAGAGCCCCGGCCGAATTAAAACCCGCACCCACCCGCCCGTCAGGCTCCGCCCACTCGCGTGAATGGCCACGCCTCCACCTCCACCACCAATCCCGACCCACAAAAAGCGCGCGGGCCCAGCGAATGAAAGACAGGGAGAGAGGTAGCGGGGTGAAAGAGTGTGCACGTTAGTCCATTTTCCTGCAAAACGGGGGGGGGGACAGTTTTTGCAGCAACCAGGCACACAAAGAATATCCACAACCTGCAAGTCCAAATGACAGCAATCATCTTTAGAAGGAGAATAAGTGAAAATGAAATAAAATAAATAAATAAAAAAGATTTAGCCAAGTATTAGTGAGGTAAGGTCACCACTGCACACCAGGAAGGTCCCAAACCGTTCCCATGCCCCATCGACCGCAGGGGCCATTTCCTCGGCACCCCGAAACGCCGCTACGCTTCTGTGAGGCTCTCACGTTCCCCAAACCGCAGGCAAATGCACGGCAACCACGTGCACGGCTTTGTCACAACTGGCAACCGGATGGTTAGCAACTGTTGCCAACCACGTGCGCATGCACCGCACGCAGGACTCGGAGCAGGGTTCTGCGAAGGTGTGGGAGGAACTGGCCGTTCGCCAATCACAAGCACAACAGGCGAATCATTCCAAACTGCACTTTAGAAAAAATAAAAAATAAAACGCTAAGGGGGGAGGGGGTGGGCCGCAAAAAAATAAATTTCTTTCCAAATCAGCGGAATAAATTGAGACCGAACAACTGATAAAGATTCCTTCGGCGGCTACTTAAATTTAAGAACATCCATCTCGAGCTTTCAAACACTTTGCACTTCAAGCCGTTTTTTTTATTATTCGCATCTCAAGAAAACAGATCAAACCGCCTTCTGCGGGAGTGCAAGGTTCCGCTCGCAGAGAAGGGCACTCGGCGCACTAAAGAGCTGCTCTTTCCCGCAGGAGCCGCATTAGGCTAGCCACCGCCGCACCGTCCCCGTCCACAAACACTCCACCGTCCAAATGGCCACAGCGTCTGGTGGAACAGCCCGAACGGCACAGAGAGGAACGAACAACAAAGACGTTCTCTCTCGTTTATAACCTCACTTCCAGATAAGCCTCGCTCATAATTTGAATGCATTTAAATTTTTAATTTCAAAATACCGTACCTAATCGGGGCTGTGAAGGACACCGTTTTCATCGTGTTGCGATAATCGTTATAATTAATATCGCTTCTCGTTACCACAATAAATGAAATCAATAACAATGACGGTGATCGTGAAGGACAGCCGTGCCTAAACGGTCCGGACAAAAATCATTTCTCTCTCTCGCTCTCTCTCTCTCTCTCTCTCTTTCTCTGTGACTCTAACCTGAATGATGTTCATGTCTCTATACACCCACTTCATAAACGAGAATATCAAGACTCGCCCCTGAAATCCTGGGATTACTCCCGGAGCACATGCTGGATTTGCAGTATTTATTGGTTTATCAAAATGGGGGGGGGGGGGGGGGAGGAGAAGAAAAAAATCACATTTAAGATCATTGAGTGGGGCGGGGCATGAATCAAGTTCAAATGAGCATAGTGAACCCAAGAATAAGGCGTTTCAGAGTGCGCTATAACGAAAGTGATTGGATAAGCAACAAGGAATGGCGAAGTACAATATAAAAAGAGGAGATTTGGGCGGAGCAGGAAAGCAGGAAGCAGAACAAGGTTAAGCTCATTATTCCCAACTGTCTTGGAAAACGTGGTGTGTTTCGTCCCACTCCCTCCGCTCCCGGACACACACACACACACACACACACACACACACGGGGGCGCGGCCCCACCAGCGGGCCGCTCACTTACGGATTTGGCCGTGGCGGAGATGTACTGCACCACCATCTCGCGCTTGGTGCTCAGGTCCTTCCCGCGAAGCGGCGCCTTGCGCTCCTCGTTCAGGTTCATGTCCTCCTGGGGAGCGGCACAGCACAGAGCGGAGTGTGAGGGGAGGGGCCAGCTTCACACCGCCACACTGCTGGTGTGGGGCAGTGGGCACAACAAGGTTTTAGGGCACACATGCATGTACACACATATGCACAAATACATACACACAAACACACACACAGGCACCTACGCACACGCATACACGTACGCACAAATACATACACACACACAAATATACACACATACAAATGTACATACACACACGGGTGCACACACACACACACAAATATACACGCATACAAATGTACATACACACACGGGTGCACACACACACATGTGCACAGACACACACACCATCTGAGGCTGACACCTGATCAGCACGACAGACAGCACAGGACCAGAAACGGCATCAAGGGTTACACGCCGGCCTGGTTTCTGATTAAGTGGGTGCAGAGCGACCGAAATCCGGCCGCGTTCCTTTCATTTCTCAGCCTCCAGCCAGGGCCGCGCGGGTCAGAGACGGGCGGCGCATCGGCGGGCAACGAGGGGCCCGAGCACGGGCGCGAGGCCGCGCCCTGCAGGCCTACGGGACGGGTACATGCGGGGAGACCGAAATGGAGGGCCTGTGTTTACCGGGCTAACTCTCAGACAAAGACTTTGAGGAAAACACGCCCGAAACATCTCCTTCAGCTCTCACCAGAGAGCGTGCTGCGGGCACATGCTGCCCTCTAGTGAGCGGACATGGAAGTGCGCATTCTTTTGTTGAAGAGGAGGAATCTCGCTGGCCTTTCATAATGACCTGTAACGGCATATGTATCGCTTGCGGCGGCTACAATATTCTCCTGCCGATATTTACATCTTTTCATCAGTGCATGCTTAATATAGCGGTGTAAATGAAATGGAAAAAGAATTGAAAAGAATTGAATAGGAAAATAGAAATGAATAAAAGAAAGTTTCCCAACAGCATCTTGATTTCACCTGCAAGAAACAAGTTGATACGGCGTTTCAACAAATACAGACACGGCAACATGCATTGTCTGCAATGCATCAAAGCAACAGCGTTCTTACAAGTTAAACACCTCCAGTCTCAGCACATTTCTCGGAAGAAATTAACACCGTTGGTCTGATCAAGAAAAAAGAAAAGAAAACGACAGTTATAATGATCTTTTCCTTATTGGACAGATAATGTTCTGATTAATCTCTGAACTCTGATAACTGGCTGGTTAATTGTCATTCAATAAAGGAGCGTGTAGCAGTGAGGGAAATGTGAGAGAGCTCTCTGTTGGAGCCGAGCTGCAGGCCTGCAGGGCACTCATCAAGCACAGCCAGAAAAAAAAGCCCTTCGCATTCTGCTAAAAATGATTTATGATCTATTATTAATTGCATCCTCATAGGTTTGGATAGCGCAATCCCACGATGCCCCGGCTGTCAGCCGTAGTTAGAAATACTCGCTCGCTCGGGCGGGCGGGCGAACGTATGAATGGAGGGAAGATCTCCGATGGGCTCGAGAGTTGGGTTTGGCAAAAAAAAAGAAAAAGAAAAAGAAAAAAGGAATTTCCTAATTTATCAGTTCATTAATGTGACACAGCCACACCGAGCCATCACTTACAGCTACGTGAGGAAGAGTCTGTGTGAATGCAGCCCTGCGTGATCCCTCTTTAATTATAGCCACATTTTAACACCAGTAAAAGACAGTGTGGTGTAATGTTAGCGAATTAAGCTTTCAACCGTAAGCAGACGGGTTCAAATCCTGAAGAGGGACTGAATGACCTCATTCGCTATTCAGCTGTATAGACGAGTACAATGCTAAAAATGGAAGTGACTCCTCATAAGATGTCTGCAAAGCAAATAAATAACCTACTGTGCCAAGTATCCAGGCACAATTAAGATGACAAAATGGCACTGTGACTTTCACCTTTGCTATCTGAAAGCAATGTGAGGCAAGGTATGCATTCACGTGTTGGGTGGTACAAGAGATTACAAACATTATTTCAGTCCATAATAAATCTGGAATAACAGTCAGAGCTTCCGTCTACGGTGTCTAACTGCGCTGAACTAGCCATCGCTGCTGTGTCAAATTTGGGAACTTGTTTTCTTCTTCCTTGCTTTGGAATTATTTCAGCAGTCGTGGAGTTCAATGTTTCTTTTTTTAGGCGCGAACCCCTGGCCCGGTACCACAAAGAATTCAGGCAGGTGCGAATATTATCGCAGCTCTGAAATATTCTTTAAAATCTGAACTCGGTTCTGAAGCCAATTTTGAATTGATGAAACCAAAAAAAAACAAAACTGGGAGTAAAACCTGTTTTGACATATTCTTTTTAAAACCAAGATAGTTTTTTCCCCCAATATCTTTATTTGTGTAGAGTGTTATTGAGTTCAAAATCAGCATCCGTGTTCCATTGAAGGACTGGACAAGAACAGTAGAAGTGCCTCCTCCACATACACAATAAAACTAAGAAACATACCCGAGAAAAACATTCGTCTGAAATCTGTAATAATACAAGCTTTGGCTCGCAACCATCTTTCATTTCCTGAGGTAATTAATGGAGGTTTGAAGGTCTGTCTGCTACAGAAATGGAATATGGAGACCATCCAAAGAAAAACAAAACATATTTTTTTAAAATATATTTTTCCCCCCCGAACACAGTAATCTGTTACAAATGGAAATGGCTCGTAATCTGTTACAGATCTCCAAGCTGCCAGAGTTTGAGTAATCCATTGCGAATTATCCAAGAGAAGGTGGTTTTAGCCTCTTGCCCTGGTGCTAACGCCAGTGCCACCAAAACTCCAACATGAACCCACCGTCGCCTGGCTTCCTCCCTTCCCGCCGCTCGCCTGGACCTACAGCCATTTATCTCCAAATATCAGTGGTGAGGGGAAGATAAAAACCAATATTCTAAACTTAAAAATGTCACTGTACCCAGTAAGCACTGGTTGTGTGCATTAATATGGAGTTGATTTCCCCTATGCTGCTGTAACAGCCTCCACTCTTCTGGGAAGGCTTTATACTAGATGTTGGGAGCGTTGCTGAAAGGATCTGCCTCCAATAAGCAAGAAGAGCATTAGTGACGTCAGACACTGATTGGGTGATTAGGCCTGGCTCTCAGTTGGCTTTCCAACTGATCTCTAAGTTGTTGGATGGGGCACACTGGATTTTAAATGAAGCAGAGAATATGAGGTTAAGGTGCAGACTGTCAACTTTATTTTGAGGGGATTCACATCCATATCGGGCGAACAACGTAGGAATTGCGGCCATCTTGGTGTATCATTTCCATTTGGTGTCTGTTGCTGTTGCCTCTCAAGATGATGACAAAATAATTGTCAATGCCATTAAAGCAGGCCATCATGAGGCTGAATAATATTCATTTTAAAAAATCTGAATCGATGAGACACACAGCCAAATGGGTGTGTAATCAACTGTTTGGTACATTAAGAAGCAAGCCTTGGCAGATAACCTAGTTGACCTCAAAAGACCAAGGCGACCAAGGAATACTTCAAGAAAAAAAAACCCTTTTCAACTGTCGAAGAGATCAAGAACAGGAAGTAGGGATAGATGTTTCAAAGACGAAAATAAAGAGAAGCTGAAACCAGCATGACCCCAGAGCGATCACCACAAGATGCAAACCACTGGTAAGCCTCAAGAACACAGCGGTCAGGGCAGATTGCTAAGCAGTACATGAAAAAAGACTAGAGTCCTGGAACAAACTCAGATGATACAGACATTAACATGTATCAAAGTGATGGAGAGAATAAAGTTTGGAGAAAGAAAGGAACTGCTCACAATCCAAAGCATACTTTGAATCATGGTGGGGGTAGTTGTTCCAGTGACCTAGATATGCACTTTCGTACGTCGCTTTGGATTAAAGTGCCTGCCAAATAAATGTGATGCAATGTTATGGCTTGTATGTATGGCTGTCATGGGACCTGGCTCACGTGTCTTTATTGATGATGTGATTGCTGATGGCAGCAGTGAGGATGAATTCTGAGGTGTACAGAAACATCTTATCTGTTCAGATCAGCCGAAAGCTTGATTTCATGGTATTTCTCCTTGCAGTAGGGCACTCACCCCATACACTGCTAAAGTAGCCAAGGTGTTTTTCAGGGCCTGACAATGGAATTTTCTTGACTGGCCAAGTCAATCGCCCCTCCTGAATCCAGCTGAACAAGCGTGTCACTTTCTGAAGACAAGACGAAGGCAAAAAGCCCCCCAAGCAAACAGGAACTTAAGATGGCTGCCATACAGGCCTGGCGGAGCATCACCGGGGAAGATACCCGGCATCCAGTGACGTCTATGGTGCACAGCCTGCACATGCACGTATGTGTACACATACACACACACACACACACACACACACACACACACACACACACACACACACGCACACACACACACACGCACACACACACGCACACACGCACACACACACGCACACACACACACACACGCACACACACACGCACACACGCACACACACACACAATTTTGAGAAACCAAAGCTTTCAGAGTGACATTTCAGTCTGTAAGCATGCCTTCCTTGTCAACTGTCACACCACCAGTTTAATGTCACGCTATTTTGAGCACAAACATTGTAATTGAGCAGGGAGGAGAGTGACAGATATGAGCACAGATGCAGGAAAGCATCGAAAGAAGCAAGACCCCAGCCTCCTCACCCGCTTCACAAATAAAGACTTTATAATCATACCGCCAGTGAACGAGAGATAATTTAGTGTCTGCTACACAGGCATGAATGGAAAGATTTTGTTATGAACCAGCACTGAGCACTACGAGCGCCAGTCTTTATTGAGCAAACAACAATGGCGGCTAGCTGTGACCTTCACAGGGTATTAGGCCACTAGCAACAGCCCTAGAAAGAAAGAAAGAGGCAAAGGAACTTCAAAAGCACAGAATGACAAGCAAGATGCCATCAGTCTTCTGTATTCCATATTCTATTCTAAATGTTCTAAGCCTCACACTGTGCCGAGATTCCAGGGGACACAATACAAGCTGCATTGAAAAAAACTTTTTTTTAAAACCCATTTTCCTCAATTCAAAACACAGAAAAATCACAGCGCGAATGCACCTCTGCATCTCGATAAGTTGAGGATTAACTTTTGTTCTATCCACAAGGGGGCACTGTTCTGTTACAGTGGCCAGTGCGACGGGAGAGACACTTAACGGTCAGAACATGTCTTGACGGGAATTGAGTCAGGCCTTGTACCGTCCTTTCTGCACTGTTGCTAGGAACCGCCTCTGTGCAATTACAGACACCAATGAGACGCATCAGATAATGTGACCAATTACGAGTGACGCTAGCCCATCAAGGGCCTTCGAAACAAGCCGATCGTTGTCATCTCAAGATAAATTTGAAAAATAAATAACTAAATAAGTAAAATGGGTTCAAGTCGGCTCCTGACGCAGGAGAAGGGCAGGAAATCGATGTGAGCAGGCCCGGAGGCTGTAGGTGTAGGACAGTAATGGCCTCATTTGCCAAACGTCCCACAGTGCAGGGGAGCTGTCACTCAGCGGCTCCTGGCCTAATAAGGTGCCACTACCAGGAGCCCCGGCGACTAAATGTTAACACTACAGTCCCGCGGACATGTGACAAGCAGGGTCCCCTCTCACTTCTGTAACAAACTGGAGAAAACCACACGGGGGAAGAGGACTTCAGAACCGAGAGCTCCCACAGTTTCTCCCACGCGAAACAAACCGGCACCACCGTGGTTCAGCGGCCACGTCTGTCACCAGCTCTGAATAGCGAATGGCTCAGTGCTATCTGTTCCGGCCAGACTCCAAATCATCGGAAAAACAGGGCTGAATGATGTGATGAGTGATGAGGCGAATGGGGCCGTTTCAAATTTGTTATTTTTACTCTTATGTAATCATGCAGGGCGACCGAAAACTCGACTCCCATCTGCACTGACAACCTGACGGATCAAAGCAGGGGCAGAAACCAAGGGATATGCTCAGCCAATCAGGGTGTGGGGGGGGGGGGGGGGGGATTGTGGCCGGATGAGGAGTGGCAGCTGAATGAAGGAGAAGCACGAGGACTACGGTGATGCGTTCTCCCATTTCAGCTCTGATTCGATCCCCCAAGGCTGTGACCAGATTCTGAAGCAGGATGGGAAAGCGAGTTCTATGCGCTCAAATAAAAAAAAATAAGAGGTCAGATAAAGTCTAAAATGCTCTAAAATGCCTGCAGCCAGCTGCTGTTAACAGAGCCCAAAGGGAACACAGACTGGAGAGGGGTGCATTGCCTTGGCAAGAGCACCATAAAAGCCTTCCTCTTAATTTCACGC